>NC_083353.1:39046160-39098660 GCF_030254825.1 Meriones unguiculatus | reverse complement strand
AATTTCCAACAAAAGAACATAAACGCAAAACACTACCTTGTAAACTAAATCACATTTGTGTCGCTCGCTTAATCAGGAATATAGGAAAATTGAAAAGTGATATTTCGCATTGTACATCACAGGAACAACTTTCCAACGAAAGAACAGGAAAGCAAAGCACTACTTTGTAAACTGAAGCACATGTGTGTCGCTCGCTCAATTAGGAATACAGGAAAACTGAAAAGTGTTATCTCGCACTGTACGGCACAGAAAAAAAGAAGAGAAAAGCAAAGCACAACTTTGTAAACTAATTCACATACGTGTCACCCGTTCAATTATTTTAAAGGAAAACTGAAAAGTGATATAATCCTAACCCTAACCGTAACCGTAATCGTAACTCTAACCCTAACCATAAACCTAATCCTAACGCTAACCGTAACCCTAACCCTAACCCTAACACATAACCCTAACCCTAACGCTAACCCTAACCCTAACCCTACCCTAACCCTAACCCTAACCCTAACACTAAACCTACCCCCACCCTATCCCTAACCCTAACCCTAAACCTAACCCTAACCCTAACCCTAACTTTATCCTAACAGGAACAAGTTTCCAACAAAAGAACGTAAACGCAAAACACTACTTTGTAAACTAAATCACATGGGTGTCGCTCACTTAATTAGGAATATAGGAAAATTGAAAAGTGATATTTTGCATTGTACATCACAGGAACAAGTTTACAACGAAAGAACAGAAACCGAAAGCACTAATTTTAAACGGAATCACATGTGTGTCACTCGCTCAATTAGGAATACAGGAAAACTGAAAAGTGATATATCAAACTGAACAGCAGAGGAACAAGTTTCCAACAAAAGAACAGGAAAGCAAAGCACTACTTTGTAAACGGGAGCATATGTGTGTCACTTGCTCAATTAGGAATACAGGAAAACTGAAAAGTGTTATCTCGCACTGTACAGCACAGAAAAAAAGAAGAGAAAAGCAAAGCACAGCTTTGTAAACTAATTCACATACGTGTCACCCGTTCAATTATTATAACAGGAAAACTGAAAAGTGATATAATCCTAACCTTAATCGTAACTGTAACCGTAACCCCAACCCTAACCATAACCCTAACCCTAACCTAACCCTAACCCTAACCCTAACCCTAATCCTACCCTAACCCTAACCCTAACCCTAACCCTAACTTTTTCCTAACAGGAACAAGTTTCCAACAAAAGAACATAAACGCAAAACACTACTTTGTAAACTACATCACGTGTGAGTCGCTCGCTTAATTAGGAATATAGGAAAATTGAAAAGTGATAGTTCGCATTGTACATCAGAGGAACAAGTTTACAACGAAAGAACAGAAACGGAAAGCACTAATTTTAAACGGAATCACATGTGTGTCACTCGCTCAATTAGGAATACGGGAAAACTGAAAAGTGATATATCGAACTGTACAGCACAGGAACAAGTTTCCAACAAAAGAACAGGAAAGCAAAGCACTACTTTGTAAACGCAAGCACATGTGTGTCGCTCGCTCAATTAGGAATACAGGAAAACTGAAAAGTGTTATCTCGCACTGTACAGCACAGAAACAAGTTTCCATCCAAAGAAGAGAAAAGCAAAGCACAACTTTGTAAACTAATTCACATACGTGTCACCCGTTCAATTATTATAACAGGAAAACTGAAAAGTGATATAATCCTAACCCTAACCGTAACCGTAACCGTAACTCTAACCCTAACCATAAAGCTAACCCTAACGCTAACCGTAACCCTAACCCTAACCCTAGCCCATAACCTTAACCCTAACGCTAACCCTAACCCTAACCCTAACCTAACCCTAACCCTAACCCTAACCCTAACCCTACCCCCACCCTAACCCTAACCCTAACCCTAACCCTAACCCTACCCTAACCCTAACCCTAACCCTAACCCTAACCCTAACCCTATCCCGACCCTAACCCTAACCCAAACCCTAACCCTAACCCTAACTTTTTCCTAACAGGAACAAGTTTCCAACGAAAGAACATAAACGCAAAACACTACTTTGTAAACTAAATCACATGTGTGTCGCTCGCTCAATTAGGAATACAGGAAAAGTGAAAAGTGATATTGCGCATTGTACATCACAGGAACAAGTTTCCAACGAAAGAACATAAACGCAAAACACTACTTTGTAAACTAAATCACATGTGTGTCGCTCGCTCAATTAGGAATACAGCAAAAGTGAAAAGTGATAATTCGCATTGCACATCACAGGAACAAGTTTACAACGAAAGAACAGAAACGTAAAGCACTAATTTTAAACGGAATCACATGTGTGTCGCTCGCTCAATTAGGAATACAGCAAAAGTGAAAAGTGATATATCGAATTGTACATCACAAGAACAATTTCACAACGAAAGAACTGAAAAGGAAAGCACTAATTTTAAACGGAATCACATGTGTGTCACTCGCTCAATTAGGAATACGGGAAAACTGAAAAGTGATATATCGAACTGTACAGCACAGGAACAAGTTTCCAACAAAAGAACAGGAAAGCAAAGCACTACTTTGTAAACGGGAGCATATGTGTGTCGCTTGCTCAATTAGGAATACAGGAAAACTGAAAAGTGTTATCTCGCACTGTACAGCACAGAAAAAAAGAAGAGAAAAGCAAAGCACAGCTTTGTAAACTAATTCACATACGTGTCACCCGTTCAATTATTATAACAGGAAAACTGAAAAGTGATATAATCCTAACCTTAATCGTAACTGTAACCGTAACCCCAACCCTAACCATAACCCTAACCCTAACCTAACCCTAACCCTAACCCTAACCCTAATCCTACCCTAACCCTAACCCTAACCCTAACCCTAACTTTTTCCTAACAGGAACAAGTTTCCAACAAAAGAACATAAACGCAAAACACTACTTTGTAAACTACATCACGTGTGAGTCGCTCGCTTAATTAGGAATATAGGAAAATTGAAAAGTGATAGTTCGCATTGTACATCAGAGGAACAAGTTTACAACGAAAGAACAGAAACGGAAAGCACTAATTTTAAACGGAATCACATGTGTGTCACTCGCTCAATTAGGAATACGGGAAAACTGAAAAGTGATATATCGAACTGTACAGCACAGGAACAAGATTCCAACAAAAGAACAGGAAAGCAAAGCACTACTTTGTAAACGCAAGCACATGTGTGTCGCTCGCTCAATTAGGAATACAGGAAAACTGAAAAGTGTTATCTCGCACTGTACAGCACAGAAACAAGTTTCCATCCAAAGAAGAGAAAAGCAAAGCACAACTTTGTAAACTAATTCACATACGTGTCACCCGTTCAATTATTATAACAGGAAAACTGAAAAGTGATATAATCCTAACCCTAACCGTAACCGTAACCGTAACTCTAACCCTAACCATAAAGCTAACCCTAACGCTAACCGTAACCCTAACCCTAACCCTAGCCCATAACCTTAACCCTAACGCTAACCCTAACCCTAACCCTAACCTAACCCTAACCCTAACCCTAACCCTAACCCTACCCCCACCCTAACCCTAACCCTAACCCTAACCCTAACCCTACCCTAACCCTAACCCTAACCCTAACCCTAACCCTAACCCTATCCCGACCCTAACCCTAACCCAAACCCTAACCCTAACCCTAACTTTTTCCTAACAGGAACAAGTTTCCAACGAAAGAACATAAACGCAAAACACTACTTTGTAAACTAAATCACATGTGTGTCGCTCGCTCAATTAGGAATACAGGAAAAGTGAAAAGTGATATTGCGCATTGTACATCACAGGAACAAGTTTCCAACGAAAGAACATAAACGCAAAACACTACTTTGTAAACTAAATCACATGTGTGTCGCTCGCTCAATTAGGAATACAGCAAAAGTGAAAAGTGATAATTCGCATTGCACATCACAGGAACAAGTTTACAACGAAAGAACAGAAACGTAAAGCACTAATTTTAAACGGAATCACATGTGTGTAGCTCGCTCAATTAGGAATACAGGAAAACTGAAAAGTGTTATCTCGCACTGTACGGCACAGAAATAACTTTCCATCCAAAGAAGAGGAAAGCAAAGCACAACTTTGTAAACTAATTCACATACGTGTCACCCGTTCAATTATTATAAAGGAAAACTGAAAAGTGATATAATCCCAACCCTAATCGTAACTGTAATCGTAACTCTAACCCTAACCATAAACCTAACCCTAACGCTAACCGTACCCCTAACCCTAACCCGACCCTAACCCTAACCCTAACCCTAACCCTAACCCTAACCCTAACTTTTTCCTAACAGGAACAAGTTTCCAACAAAAGAACATAAACGCAAAACACTACTTTGTAAACTAAATAAAATGTGTGTTGCTTGCTTAATTAGGAATATAGGAAAATTGAAAAGTGATATATCGAATTGTACATCACAAGAACAATTTCACAACGAAAGAACTGAAAAGGAAAGCACTAATTTTAAACGGAATCACATGTGTGTCACTCGCTCAATTAGGAATACGGGAAAACTGAAAAGTGATATATCGAACTGTACAGCACAGGAACAAGTTTCCAACGAAAGAACAGGAAAGCAAAGCACTACTTTGTAAATGGAAGCACATGTGTGTCGCTCGCTCAATTAGGAATACAGGAAAACTGAAAAGTGTTATCTCGCACTGTACGGCACAGAAACAAGTTTCCATCCAAAGAAGAGAAAAGCAAAGCACAACTTTGTAAACTAATTCACATACGTGTCACCCGTTCAATTATTATAACAGGAAAACTGAAAAGTGATATAATCCTAACCCTAACCGTAATCGTAACCATAACCCTAACCGTAACCACAACCCTAATCCTACCTTAACTCTAACCCTAACCCTAACCCTAACCCTAACCCTACCCTAACCCAAAGCCTAACCCTAACCCTAACTTTTTCTGAACAGGAACAAGTTTCCAACGAAAGAACATAAAGGCAAAACATTACTTTGTAAACTAAATCACATGTGTGTCGCAAGCTCAATTGGGAATATAGGAAAATTGAAAAGTGATATATCACATTGTACATCACAGGAACAAGTTTCCAACGAAATAACAGGAAAGCAAAGCACTGCTTTGTAAACTGAAGCACATGTGTGTCGCTCGCTCAATTAGGAATACAGGAAAACTGAAAAGTGTTATCTCGCACTGTACAGCACAGAAACAAGTTTCCATCCAAAGAAGAGAAAAGCAAAGCACAACTTTGTAAACTAATTCACATACGTTTCACCTGTTCACTTATTATAACAGGAAAACTGAAAAGTGATATAATCCTAACCCTAACCGTAACTGTAACCGTAACTCTAACCCTAACCATAAAGCTAACCTTAACGCTAACCGTAACCCTAACCCTAACCCTAGCCCATAACCCTAACCCTAACGCTAACCCTAACCCTAACCCTAACCCTACCCTAACCCTAACCCTAACCCTATCCCTAACCCTACCCCCACCCTAACCCTAACCCTAACCCTAACCCTAACCCTAACCCTACCCTAACCCTAACCCTAACCCTAACTTTTTCCTAACAGGAACAAGTTTCCAACAAAAGAACATAAACGCAAAACACTACTTTGTAAACTAAATCACATGTGTGTCGCTCGCTTAATTAGGAATATAGGAAAATTGAAAAGTGATATTTCGCATTGTACATCACAGGAACAAGTTTCCAACGAAAGAACATAAACGCAAAACACTACTTTGTAAACTAAATCACATGTGTGTCGCTCGCTTAATTAGGAATATAGGAAAATTGAAAAGTGATATATCGCATTTTACATCACAGGAACAAGTTTCCAACGAAAGAACAGGAAAGCAAAGCACTACTTTGTAAACTGAAGCACATGTGTGTCGCTCGCTCAATTAGGAATACAGGAAAACTGAAAAGTGTTATCTCCCACTGTACGGCACAGAAACAAGTTTCCATCCAAAGAAGAGAGAAGCAAAGCACAACTTTGTAAACTAATTCACATACGTTTCACCCGTTCACTTATTATAACAGGAAAACTGAAAAGTGATATAATCCTAACCCTAACCGTAACCGTAAACTTAACTCTATACCTAACCATAAAGCTAACCCTAACGCTAACCGTAACCCTAACCCTAACCCTAGCCCTTAACCCTAACCCTAACGCTAACCCTTACCCTAACAATACCCTAACTCTAACCCTATCCCTAACCCTAACCCTACCCCAACCCTAACCCTAACCCTAACCCTAACCCTAACCCTAACCCTAAACCTAACCCTAACCCTAACCCTAACCCTAACTTTTTCCTAACAGGAACAAGTTTCCTACAAAAGAACATAAACAGAAAACACTACTTTGTAAACTAAATCACATGTGTGTCGCTCGCTTAATTAGGAATATAGGAAAATTGAAAAGATATATTTCGCATTGTACATCACAGGAACAAGTTTACAACGAAAGAACAGAAACGGAAAGCACTAATTTTAAACGGAATCACATGTGTGTCGCTCGCTCAATTAGGAATACTGGAAAACTGAAAAGTGTTATCTCGCACTGTACGGGACAGAAACTAGTTTCCATCCAAAGAAGAGAAAAGCAAAGCACAACTTTGTAAACTAATTCACATAAGTGTCACCCCTTCAATTATTATAACAGGAAAACTGAAAAGTTATATAATCCTAACCCTAACCGTAATCATAACCGTAACCCTACCCCTACCCCCACCCTAACCCTAACCCTAACCCTAACCATAACCCTAACCCTACCCTAACCCTAACCCTAACCCGACACTAACCCTAACCCTAACCCTAACCCTAACCCTAACCCTAACTTTTTACTAACAGGAACAAGTTTCCAACAAAAGAACATAAACGCAAAACACTACCTTGTAAACTAAATCACATCTGTGTCGCTCGCTTAATCAGGAATATAGGAAAATTGAAAAGTGATATTTCGCATTGTACATCACAGGAAAAACTTTCCAACGAAAGAACAGGAAAGCAAAGCACTACTTTGTAAACTGAAGCACATGTGTGTCGCTCGCTCAATTAGGAATACAGGAAAATTGAAAAGTGTTATCTCGCACTGTACGGCACAGAAAAAAAGAAGAGAAAAGCAAAGCACAACTTTGTAAACTAATTCACATACGTGTCACCCGTTCAATTATTTTAAAGGAAAACTGAAAAGTGATATAATCCTAACCCTAACCGTAACCGTAATCGTAACTCTAACCCTAACCATAAACCTAATCCTAACGCTAACCGTAACCCTAACCCTAACCCTAACACATAACCCTAACCCTAACGCTAACCCTAACCCTAACCCTACCCTAACCCTAACCCTAACCCTAACACTAAACCTACCCCCACCCTATCCCTAACCCTAACCCTAAACCTAACCCTAACCCTAACCCTAACTTTATCCTAACAGGAACAAGTTTCCAACAAAAGAACGTAAACGCAAAACACTACTTTGTAAACTAAATCACATGGGTGTCGCTCACTTAATTAGGAATATAGGAAAATTGAAAAGTGATATTTTGCATTGTACATCACAGGAACAAGTTTACAACGAAAGAACAGAAACCGAAAGCACTAATTTTAAACGGAATCACATGTGTGTCACTCGCTCAATTAGGAATACAGGAAAACTGAAAAGTGATATATCAAACTGAACAGCAGAGGAACAAGTTTCCAACAAAAGAACAGGAAAGCAAAGCACTACTTTGTAAACGGGAGCATATGTGTGTCGCTTGCTCAATTACGAATACAGGAAAACTGAAAAGTGTTATCTCGCACTGTACAGCACAGAAAAAAAGAAGAGAAAAGCAAAGCACAGCTTTGTAAACTAATTCACATACGTGTCACCCGTTCAATTATTATAACAGGAAAACTGAAAAGTGATATAATCCTAACCTTAATCGTAACTGTAACCGTAACCCCAACCCTAACCATAACCCTAACCCTAACCTAACCCTAACCCTAACCCTAACCCTAATCCTACCCTAACCCTAACCCTAACCCTAACCCTAACTTTTTCCTAACAGGAACAAGTTTCCAACAAAAGAACATAAACGCAAAACACTACTTTGTAAACTACATCACGTGTGAGTCGCTCGCTTAATTAGGAATATAGGAAAATTGAAAAGTGATAGTTCGCATTGTACATCAGAGGAACAAGTTTACAACGAAAGAACAGAAACGGAAAGCACTAATTTTAAACGGAATCACATGTGTGTCACTCGCTCAATTAGGAATACGGGAAAACTGAAAAGTGATATATCGAACTGTACAGCACAGGAACAAGTTTCCAACAAAAGAACAGGAAAGCAAAGCACTACTTTGTAAACGCAAGCACATGTGTGTCGCTCGCTCAATTAGGAATACAGGAAAACTGAAAAGTGTTATCTCGCACTGTACAGCACAGAAACAAGTTTCCATCCAAAGAAGAGAAAAGCAAAGCACAACTTTGTAAACTAATTCACATACGTGTCACCCGTTCAATTATTATAACAGGAAAACTGAAAAGTGATATAATCCTAACCCTAACCGTAACCGTAACCGTAACTCTAACCCTAACCATAAAGCTAACCCTAACGCTAACCGTAACCCTAACCCTAACCCTAGCCCATAACCTTAACCCTAACGCTAACCCTAACCCTAACCCTAACCTAACAGTAACCCTAACCCTAACCCTAACCCTACCCCCACCCTAACCCTAACCCTAACCCTAACCCTACCCTAACCCTAACCCTAACCCTAACCCTATCCCGACCCTAACCCTAACCCAAACCCTAACCCTAACCCTAACTTTTTCCTAACAGGAACAAGTTTCCAACGAAAGAACATAAACGCAAAACACTACTTTGTAAACTAAATCACATGTGTGTCGCTCGCTCAATTAGGAATACAGGAAAAGTGAAAAGTGATATTGCGCATTGTACATCACAGGAACAAGTTTCCAACGAAAGAACATAAACGCAAAACACTACTTTGTAAACTAAATCACATGTGTGTCGCTCGCTCAATTAGGAATACAGCAAAAGTGAAAAGTGATAATTCGCATTGCACATCACAGGAACAAGTTTACAACGAAAGAACAGAAACGTAAAGCACTAATTTTAAACGGAATCACATGTGTGTCGCTCGCTCAATTAGGAATACAGGAAAACTGAAAAGTGTTATCTCGCACTGTACGGCACAGAAATAACTTTCCATCCAAAGAAGAGAAAAGCAAAGCACAACTTTGTAAACTAATTCACATACGTGTCACCCGTTCAATTATTATAAAGGAAAACTGAAAAGTGATATAATCCCAACCCTAACCGTAACTGTAATCGTAACTCTAACCCTAACCATAAACCTAACCCTAACGCTAACCGTACCCCTAACCCTAACCCGACCCTAACCCTAACCCTAACCCTAACCCTAACCCTAACCCTAACTTTTTCCTAACAGGAACAAGTTTCCAACAAAAGAACATAAACGCAAAACACTACTTTGTAAACTAAATAAAATGTGTGTTGCTTGCTTAATTAGGAATATAGGAAAATTGAAAAGTGATATATCGAATTGTACATCACAAGAACAATTTCACAACGAAAGAACTGAAAAGGAAAGCACTAATTTTAAACGGAATCACATGTGTGTCACTCGCTCAATTAGGAATACGGGAAAACTGAAAAGTGATATATCGAACTGTACAGCACAGGAACAAGTTTCCAACGAAAGAACAGGAAAGCAAAGCACTACTTTGTAAATGGAAGCACATGTGTGTCGCTCGCTCAATTAGGAATACAGGAAAACTGAAAAGTGTTATCTCGCACTGTACGGCACAGAAACAAGTTTCCATCCAAAGAAGAGAAAAGCAAAGCACAACTTTGTAAACTAATTCACATACGTGTCACCCGTTCAATTATTATAACAGGAAAACTGAAAAGTGATATAATCCTAACCCTAACCGTAATCGTAACCATAACCCTAACCGTAACCACAACCCTAATCCTACCTTAACTCTAACCCTAACCCTAACCCTAACCCTAACCCTACCCTAACCCAAAGCCTAACCCTAACCCTAACTTTTTCTGAACAGGAACAAGTTTCCAACGAAAGAACATAAAGGCAAAACATTACTTTGTAAACTAAATCACATGTGTGTCGCAAGCTCAATTGGGAATATAGGAAAATTGAAAAGTGATATATCACATTGTACATCACAGGAACAAGTTTCCAACGAAATAACAGGAAAGCAAAGCACTGCTTTGTAAACTGAAGCACATGTGTGTCGCTCGCTCAATTAGGAATACAGGAAAACTGAAAAGTGTTATCTCGCACTGTACAGCACAGAAACAAGTTTCCATCCAAAGAAGAGAAAAGCAAAGCACAACTTTGTAAACTAATTCACATACGTTTCACCTGTTCACTTATTATAACAGGAAAACTGAAAAGTGATATAATCCTAACCCTAACCGTAACTGTAACCGTAACTCTAACCCTAACCATAAAGCTAACCTTAACGCTAACCGTAACCCTAACCCTAACCCTAGCCCATAACCCTAACCCTAACGCTAACCCTAACCCTAACCCTAACCCTACCCTAACCCTAACCCTAACCCTATCCCTAACCCTACCCCCACCCTAACCCTAACCCTAACCCTAACCCTAACCCTAACCCTACCCTAACCCTAACCCTAACCCTAACTTTTTCCTAACAGGAACAAGTTTCCAACAAAAGAACATAAACGCAAAACACTACTTTGTAAACTAAATCACATGTGTGTCGCTCGCTTAATTAGGAATATAGGAAAATTGAAAAGTGATATTTCGCATTGTACATCACAGGAACAAGTTTCCAACGAAAGAACATAAACGCAAAACACTACTTTGTAAACTAAATCACATGTGTGTCGCTCGCTTAATTAGGAATATAGGAAAATTGAAAAGTGATATATCGCATTTTACATCACAGGAACAAGTTTCCAACGAAAGAACAGGAAAGCAAAGCACTACTTTGTAAACTGAAGCACATGTGTGTCGCTCGCTCAATTAGGAATACAGGAAAACTGAAAAGTGTTATCTCCCACTGTACGGCACAGAAACAAGTTTCCATCCAAAGAAGAGAGAAGCAAAGCACAACTTTGTAAACTAATTCACATACGTTTCACCCGTTCACTTATTATAACAGGAAAACTGAAAAGTGATATAATCCTAACCCTAACCGTAACCGTAAACTTAACTCTATACCTAACCATAAAGCTAACCCTAACGCTAACCGTAACCCTAACCCTAACCCTAGCCCTTAACCCTAACCCTAACGCTAACCCTTACCCTAACAATACCCTAACTCTAACCCTATCCCTAACCCTAACCCTACCCCAACCCTAACCCTAACCCTAACCCTAACCCTAACCCTAACCCTAAACCTAACCCTAACCCTAACCCTAACCCTAACTTTTTCCTAACAGGAACAAGTTTCCTACAAAAGAACATAAACAGAAAACACTACTTTGTAAACTAAATCACATGTGTGTCGCTCGCTTAATTAGGAATATAGGAAAATTGAAAAGATATATTTCGCATTGTACATCACAGGAACAAGTTTACAACGAAAGAACAGAAACGGAAAGCACTAATTTTAAACGGAATCACATGTGTGTCGCTCGCTCAATTAGGAATACAGGAAAACTGAAAAGTGTTATCTCGCACTGTACGGGACAGAAACTAGTTTCCATCCAAAGAAGAGAAAAGCAAAGCACAACTTTGTAAACTAATTCACATAAGTGTCACCCCTTCAATTATTATAACAGGAAAACTGAAAAGTGATATAATCCTAACCCTAACCGTAATCATAACCGTAACCCTACCCCTACCCCCACCCTAACCCTAACCCTAACCCTAACCATAACCCTAACCCTACCCTAACCCTAACCCTAACCCGACACTAACCCTAACCCTAACCCTAACCCTAACCCTAACCCTAACTTTTTACTAACAGGAACAAGTTTCCAACAAAAGAACATAAACGCAAAACACTACTTTGTAAACTAAATAAAATGTGTTTTGCTCGCTTAATTAGGAATATAGGAAAATTGAAAAGGGATATATCGCATTGTACATCACAAGAACAATTTTACAACGAAAGAACTGAAAAGGAAAGCACTAATTTTAAACGGAATCACATGTGTGTCACTCGCTCAATTAGGAATACGGGAAAACTGAAAAGTGATATATCGAACTGTACAGCACAGGAACAAGTTTCCAACAAAAGAACAGGAAAGCAAAGCACTACTTCATAAACGGAAGCACATGTGTGTCGCTGGCTCAATTAGGAATACAGGAAAACTGAAAAGTGTTATCTCGCACTGTACGGCACAGAAAAAAGTTTCCATCCAAAGAAGAGAAAAGCAAAGCACAACTTTGTAAACTAATTCACATACGTGTCACCCGTTCAATTATTATAACAGGAAAACTGAAAAGTGATATAATCCTAACCCTAACCGTAATCGTAACCATAACCCTAACCCTAACCACAACCCTAATCCTACCTTAACTCTAACCCTAACCCTAACCCTAACCCTAACCCTACCCTAACACAAAGCCTAAACCTCACCCTAACTTTTTCCTAACAGGAAAAAGTTTCCAACGAAAGAACATAAACGCAAAACATTACTTTGTAAACTAAATCACATGTGTGTCGCTCGCTCAATTAGGAATATAGGAAAATTGAAAAGTGATATATCGCATTGTACATCACAGGAAAAATTTTACAACGACAGAACTGAAAAGGAAATCACTAATTTTTAACGGAATCACATGTGTGTCACTCGCTCAATTAGGAATACGGGAAAACTGAAAAGTGATATATCGAACTGTACAGTACAGGAACAAGTTTCCAACAAAAGAACAGGAAAGCAAAGCACTACTTTGTAAACTAAATCACATGTGTGTCGCTGGCTCAATTAGGAATACAGGAAAACTGAAAAGGGATATAATCCTAACCCTAACCGTAACTGTAACCGTAACTCTAACCCTAAACATAAAGCTAACCTTAACGCTAACCGTAACCCTAACCCTAACCCTAGCCCATAACCCTAACCCTAACACTAACCCTAACCCTAACCCTACCCTAACCCTAACCCTAACCCTAACCCTAACCCTAACCCTACCCCCACCCTAACCCTAACCCTAACCCTAACCCTAACCCTACCCTAACCCTAACACTAACCCTAACTTTTTCCTAACAGGAACAAGTTTCCAACAAAAGAACATAAACGCAAAACACTACTTTGTAAACTAAATCACATGTGTGTCGCTCGCTTAATTAGGAATATAGGAAAATTGAAAAGTGATATTTCGCATTGTACATCACAGGAACAAGTTTCCAACGAAAGAACATAAACGCAAAACACTACTTTGTAAACTAAATCACATGTGTGTCGCTCGCTTAATTAGGAATATAGGAAAATTGAAAAGTGATATATCGCATTGTACATCACAGGAACAAGTTTCCAACGAAAGAACAGGAAAGCAAAGCACTACTTTGTAAACTGAAGCACATGTGTGTCGCTCGCTCAATTAGGAATACAGGAAAACTGAAAAGTGTTATCTCGCACTGTAAGGCACAGAGACAAGTTTCCATCCAAAGAAGAGAGAAGCAAAGCACAACTTTGTAAACTAATTCACATACGTTTCATCCGTTCACTTATTATAACCGGAAAACTGAAAAGTGATATAATCCTAACCCTAACCGTAACCGTAAACGTAACTCTAAACCTAACCATAAAGCTAACCCTAACGCTAACCGTAACCCTAACCCTAACCCTAGCCCTTAACCCTAACCCTAACGCTAACCCTTACCCTAACAATACCCTAACCCTAACCCTATCCCTAACCCTAACCCTACCCCCACCCTAACCCTAACCCTAACCCTAACCCTAACCCTAACCCTAACCCTAACCCTAAACCTAACCCTAACCCTAACCCTAACCCTAACTTTTTCCTAACAGGAACAAGTTTCCTACAAAAGAACATAAACACAAAACACTACTTTGTAAACTAAATCACATGTGTGTCGCTCGCTTAATTAGGAATATAGGAAAATTGAAAAGATATATTTCGCATTGTACATCACAGGAACAAGTTTACAACGAAAGAACAGAAACGGAAAGCACTAATTTTAAACGGAATCACATGTGTGTCGCTCGCTCAATTAGGAATACAGGAAAACTGAAAAGTGTTATCTCGCACTGTACGGCACAGAAACTAGTTTCCATCCAAAGAAGAGAAAAGCAAACCACAACTTTGTAAACTAATTCACATAAGTGTCACCCCTTCAATTATTATAACAGGAAAACTGAAAAGTGATATAATCCTAACCCTAACCGAAATCATAACCGTAACCCTACCCCTACCCCCACCCTAACCCTAACCCTAACCCTAACCATAACCCTAACCCTACCCTAACCCTAACCCTAACCCGACACTAACCCTAACCCTAACCCTAACCCTAACCCTAACCCTAACCCTAACTTTTTACTAACAGGAACAAGTTTCCAACAAAAGAACATAAACGCAAAACACTACTTTGTAAACTAAATAAAATGTGTGTTGCTCGCTTAATTAGGAATATAGGAAAATTGAAAAGTGATATATCGCATTGTACATCACAAGAACAATATTACAACGAAAGAACTGAAAAGGAAAGCACTAATTTTAAACGGAATCACATGTGTGTCACTCGCTCAATTAGGAATACGGGAAAACTGAAAAGTGATATATCGAACTGTACAGCACAGGAACAAGTTTCCAACAAAAGAACAGGAAAGCAAAGCACTACTTCATAAACGGAAGCACATGTGTGTCGCTGGCTCAATTAGGAATACAGGAAAACTGAAAAGTGTTATCTCGCACTGTACGGCACAGAAAAAAGTTTCCATCCAAAGAAGAGAAAAGCAAAGCACAACTTTGTAAACTAATTCACATACGTGTCACCCGTTCAATTATTATAACAGGAAAACTGAAAAGTGATATAATCCTAACCCTAACCGTAATCGTAACCATAACCATAACCCTAACCACAACCCTAATCCTACCTTAACTCTAACCCTAACCCTAACCCTAACCCTAACCCTACCCTAACACAAAGCCTAACCCTAACCCTAACTTTTTCCTTACAGGAACAAGTTTCCAACGAAAGAACATAAACGCAAAACATTACTTTGTAAACTAAATCACATGTGTGTCGCTCGCACAATTAGGAATATAGGAAAATTGAAAAGTGATATATCACATTGTACATCACGGGAACAAGTTTCCAACGGAATAACAGGAAAGCAAAGCACTGCTTTGTAAACTGAAGCACATGTGTGTCGCTCGCTCAATTAGGAAGACAGGAAAACTGAAAAGTGTTATCTCACACTGTACAACACAGAAACAAGTTTCCATCCAAAGAAGAGAAAAGCAAAGCACAACTTTGTAAACTAATTCACATACGTGTCACCCGTTCAATTATTATAACAGGAAAACTGAAAAGTGATATAATCCTAACTTTAACCGTAATCGTAACCGTAACCGTAACCCTAACCCTAACCACAACTCTAACCCTACCCTAACCCTAACCCTAACCCTTCCCTAACTCAAAGCCTAAACCTACCCCTAACTTTTTCCTAACAGGATCAAGTTTCCAACGAAAGAACATAAACGCAAAACACTACTTTGTAAACTAAATCACATGTGTGTCGCTCGCTCACTTAGGAATATAGGAAAACTGAAAAGTGATATATCGCATTGTACATCACAGGAAAAATTTTACAACGACAGAACTGAAAAGGAAATCACTAATTTTTAACGGAATCACATGTGTGTCACTCGCTCAATTAGGAATACGGGAAAACTGAAAAGTGATATATCGAACTGTACAGCACAGGAACAAGTTTCCAACAAAAGAACAGGAAAGCAAAGCACTACTTTGTAAACGGAAGCACATGTGTGTCGCTCGCTCAATTAGGAATACAGGAAAACTGAAAAGTGTTATCTCGCACTGTACAGCACAGAAACAAGTTTCCATCCAAAGAAGAGAAAAGCAAAGCACAACTTTGTAAACTAATTCACATTCGTGTCACCCGTTCAATTATTATAACAGGAAAACTGAAAAGTGATATAATCCTAACCCTAACCGTAACCATAACCGTAACTCTAACCCTAACCATAAAGCTAACCCTAACGCTAACTGTAACCCTAACCCTAACCCTAGCTCATAACCCTAACCCTAATGCTAACCCTAACCCAACCCTAACCTAACCCTAACCCTAATCCTAACCCTAACCCGACCCTAACCCTAACCCTAACCCTAACTTTTTCCTAACAGGAACAAGTTTCCAACAAAAGAACATAAACACAAAACACTACTTTGTAAACTAAATCACATGTGTGTCGCTCGCTTAATTAGGAATATAGGAAAATTGAAAAGTGATATTTCGCATTGTACATCACAGGAACAAGTTTCCAACAAAAGAACAGGAAAGCAAAGCACTACTTTGTAAACGGAAGCACATGTGTGTCGCTCGCTCAATTAGGAATACAGGAAAAGTGAAAAGTGATATTTCGCCTTGTACATCACAGGAACAAGTTTCCAACGAAAGAACATAAACGCAAAACACTACTTTGTAAACTAAATCACATGTGTGTCGCTCGCTCAATTAGGAATACAGGAAAAGTGAAAAGTGATAATTCGCATTGCACATTACAGGAACAAGTTTACAACGAAAGAACAGAAACGTAAAGCACTAATTTTAAACGGAAGCACACGTGTGTCGCTCGCTCAATTAGGAATACAGGTAAACTGAAAAGTGTTATCTCGCACTGTACAGCACAGAAAATAAGAAGAGAAAAGCATAGCACAACTTTGTAAACTAATTCACATACGTGTCACCCGTTCAATTATTATAACAGGAAAACTGAAAAGTGATATAATCCTAACCCTAACCGTAACCGTAACCGTAACCCTAACCCTACCCTAACCCTAACCTAACCCTAACCCTAACCCTAACCCTAATCCTACCCTAACCCTAACCCTAACCCTAACCCTAACCCTAACCGTAACCGTAACTCTAACCCTACCATAAAGCTAACCCTAACGCTAACCGTAACGCTAACCCTAACCCTAGCCCATAACCGTAACCCTAACGCTAACCTTAACCCTAACCCTACCCACACCCTAACCCTAACCCTAACCCTACCCTAACCCTAACCCTAACCCTAACCCTAACCCGCCCCTAACCCTAACCCTAACCCTAACCCTAACTTTTTCCTATCAGGAAAAAGTTTCCAACAAAGAACATAAACGCAAAACACTACTTTGTAAACTAAATCACATGTGTGTCGCTCGCTCAATTAGGAATATAGGAAAATTGATAAGTGATATATCGCATTATAAATCACAGGAACAAGTTTCCAACGAAAGAAGAGGAAAGCAAAGCACTACTTTGTAAACTGAAGCACATGTGTGTCACTCGCTCAATTAGGAATACAGGAAAACTGAAAAGTGTTATCTCGCACTGTACGGCACAGAAACAAGTTTCCATCCAAAGAAGAGAAAAGCAAAGCACAACTTTGTAAACTAATTCACATACATGTCACCTGTTCCCTTATTATAACAGAAAAACTGAAAAGTGATATAATCCTAACCCTAACCGTAACCGTAACTGTAACCTTAATCCTAACCATAACCCTAACCCTACCCTAACCGTAACCATAAAGCTCACCCTAACGCTAACCGTAACCCTAACCCTAACCCTAGCCCATAACCCTAACCCTAACGCTAACCCTAACCCTAACCCTAACCCTACCCTAACCCTAACCCTAACCCTAACCCTAAACCTAACCCTACCCCCACCCTAACCCTAACCCTAACCCTAACCCTAACCCTATCCCTAACCCTAACCCTAACTTTTTCCTAACAGGAACAAGTCTCCTACAAAAGAACATAAACACAAAACACTACTTTCTAAACTAAATCACATGTGTGTCGCTCGCTTAATCAGGAATATAGGAAAATTGAAAAGTGATATTTCGCATTGTACATCACAGGAACAAGTTTACAACGAAAGAACAGAAACGGAAAGCACTAATTTTAAACGGAATCACATGTGTGTCACTCGCTCAATTAGGAATACAGGAAAACTGAAAAGTGTTATATCGAACTGTACAGGAGAGGAACAAGTTTCCAACAAAAGAACAGGAAAGCAAAGCACTACTTTGTAAATGGAAGCACATGTGTGTCGCTCGCTCAATTAGGAATACAGGTAAACTGAAAAGTGTTATCTCGCACTGTACAGCACAGAAAAAAAGAAGAGAAAAGCATAGCACAACTTTGTAAACTAATTCACATACGTGTCACCCGTTCAATTATTATAACAGGAAAACTGAAAAGTGATATAATCCTAACCCTAACCGTAACCGTAACCGTAACCCTAACCCTAACCATAACCCTAACCCTAACCTAACCCTAACCCTAACCCTAACCCTAACCCTAACTTTTTCCTAACAGGAACAAGTTTCCAACGAAAGAACATAAACGCAAAACACTACTTTGTAAACTAAATCACATGTGTGTCGCTCGCTCAATTAGGAGTATAGGAAAATTGAAAATTGATATATCGCATTGTACATCACAGGAACAAGTTTCCAACGAAAGAACAGGAAAGCAAAGCACTACTTTGTAAACTGAAGCACATGTGTGTCACTCGCTCAATTAGGAATACAGGAAAACTGAAAAGTGTTATCTCGCACTGTATGGCACAGAAACAAGTTTCCATCCAAAGAAGAGAAAAGCAAAGCACAACTTTGTAAACTAATTCACATTCGTGTCACCCGTTCAATTATTATAACAGGAAAACTGAAAAGTGATATCATCCTAACCCTAACCGTAACCGTAACCGTAACTCTACCCCTAACCATAAAGCTAACCCTAATGCTAACCGTAACCCTAACCCTAACCCTAGCCCATAACCCTAACCCTAACGCTAACCCTAACCCAACCCTAACCTAACCCTAACCCTAACCCTAACCCTAACCCTAACCCTAACCCTAACCCTAACCCGTCCCTAACCCTAACCCTAACCCTAACCCTAACCCTAACCCTAACTTTTTCCTAACAGGAACAAGTTTCCAACAAAAGAACATAAACGCAAAACACTACTTTGTAAACTAAATCACATGTGTGTCGCTCGCTTAATTAGGAATATAGGAAAATTGAAAAGTGATATTTCGCATTGTACATCACAGGAACAAGTTTCCAATGAAAGAACAGGAAAGCAAAGCACTACTTTGTAAACTGAAGCACATGTGTGTCGCTCGCTCAATTAGGAAGACAGGAAAAGTGAAAAGTGTTATCTCGCACTGTACGGCACAGAAAAAAGTTTCCATCCAAAGAAGAGAAAAGCAAAGCACAACTTTGTAAACTAATTCACATACGTGTCACCCGTTCAATTATTATAACAGGAAAACTGAAAAGTGATATAATCCTAACCCTAACCGTAATCGTAACCGTAACCCTAACCCTAACCACAACTCTAACCCTAACCCTAACCCTAACCCTAACCCTAACCCGTCCCTAACCCTAACCCTAACCCTAACCCTAATCCTAACCCTAACTTTTTCCTAACAGGAACAAGTTTCCAACAAAAGAACATAAACACAAAAAACTACTTTCTAAACTAAATCACATGTGTGTCGCTCACTTAATTAGTAATATAGGAAAATTGAAAAGTGATATTTCGCATTGTACATCACAGGAACAAGTTTACAACGAAAGAACAGAAACGGAAAGCACTAATTTTAAACGGAATCACATGTGTGTCACTCGCTCAATTAGGAATACAGGAAAACTGAAAAGTGTTATATCGAACTGTACAGGAGAGGAACAAGTTTCCAACAAAAGAACAGGAAAGCAAAGCACTACTTTGTAAACGGAAGCACATGTGTGTCGCTCGCTCAATTAGGAATACAGGTAAACTGAAAAGTGTTATCTCGCACTGTACAGCACAGAAAAAAAGAAGAGAAAAGCATAGCACAACTTTGTAAACTAATTCACATACGTGTCACCCGTTCAATTATTATAACAGGAAAACTGAAAAGTGATATAATCCTAACCCTAACCGTAACCGTAACCCTAACCCTAACCCTAACCCTAACCCTAACCCTAACCCTAAACCTAACCCTAACTTTTTCCTAACAGGAACAAGTTTCCAACGAAAGAACATAAACGCAAAACACTACTTTGTAAACTAAATCACATGTGTGTTGCTCGCTTAATTAGGAACATAGGAAAATTGAAAAGTGATATATCGCATTGTACATCAAAAGAACAATTGTACAACGAAAGAACTGAAAAGGAAAGCACTAATTTTTAACAGAATCACATGAGTGTCACTCGCTCAATTAGGAATACGGGAAAACTGAAAAGTGATATATCGAACTGTACAGCACAGGAACAAGTTTCCAACAAAAGAACAGGAAAGCAAAGCACTACTTTGTAAACGGAAGCACATGTGTGTCGCTCGCTCAATTAGGAATACAGTAAAACTGAAAAGTGTTATCTCGCACTGTACAGCACAGAAACAAGTTTCCATCCAAAGAAGAGAAAAGCAAACCACAACTTTGTAAACTAATTCACATACGTGTCACCCGTTCAATTATTATAAAGGAAAACTGAAAAGTGATATAATCCTAACCCTAACCGTAACCGTAATCCTAACTCTAACCCTAACCATAAACCTAATCCTAACGCTAACCGTAACCATAAAGCTCACCCTAACGCTAACCGTAACCCTAACCCTAACCCTAGCCCATAACCCTAACCCTAACACTAACCCTAACCCTAACCCTACCCTAACCCTAACCCTAACCCTAACCCTAACCCTACCCCCACCCTAACCCTAACCCTAACCCTAACCCTAACCCTACCCTAACCCTAACACTAACCCTAACTTTTTCCTAACAGGAACAAGTTTCCAACAAAAGAACATAAACGCAAAACACTACTTTGTAAACTAAATCACATGTGTGTCGCTCGCTTAATTAGGAATATAGGAAAATTGAAAAGTGATATTTCGCATTGTACATCACAGGAACAAGTTTCCAACGAAAGAACATAAACGCAAAACACTACTTTGTAAACTAAATCACATGTGTGTCGCTCGCTTAATTAGGAATATAGGAAAATTGAAAAGTGATATATCGCATTGTACATCACAGGAACAAGTTTCCAACGAAAGAACAGGAAAGCAAAGCACTACTTTGTAAACTGAAGCACATGTGTGTCGCTCGCTCAATTAGGAATACAGGAAAACTGAAAAGTGTTATCTCGCACTGTAAGGCACAGAGACAAGTTTCCATCCAAAGAAGAGAGAAGCAAAGCACAACTTTGTAAACTAATTCACATACGTTTCATCCGTTCACTTATTATAACCGGAAAACTGAAAAGTGATATAATCCTAACCCTAACCGTAACCGTAAACGTAACTCTAAACCTAACCATAAAGCTAACCCTAACGCTAACCGTAACCCTAACCCTAACCCTAGCCCTTAACCCTAACCCTAACGCTAACCCTTACCCTAACAATACCCTAACCCTAACCCTATCCCTAACCCTAACCCTACCCCACCCTAACCCTAACCCTAACCCTAACCCTAACCCTAACCCTAACCCTAACCCTAAACCTAACCCTAACCCTAACCCTAACCCTAACTTTTTCCTAACAGGAACAAGTTTCCTACAAAAGAACATAAACACAAAACACTACTTTGTAAACTAAATCACATGTGTGTCGCTCGCTTAATTAGGAATATAGGAAAATTGAAAAGATATATTTCGCATTGTACATCACAGGAACAAGTTTACAACGAAAGAACAGAAACGGAAAGCACTAATTTTAAACGGAATCACATGTGTGTCGCTCGCTCAATTAGGAATACAGGAAAACTGAAAAGTGTTATCTCGCACTGTACGGCACAGAAACTAGTTTCCATCCAAAGAAGAGAAAAGCAAACCACAACTTTGTAAACTAATTCACATAAGTGTCACCCCTTCAATTATTATAACAGGAAAACTGAAAAGTGATATAATCCTAACCCTAACCGAAATCATAACCGTAACCCTACCCCTACCCCCACCCTAACCCTAACCCTAACCCTAACCATAACCCTAACCCTACCCTAACCCTAACCCTAACCCGACACTAACCCTAACCCTAACCCTAACCCTAACCCTAACCCTAACCCTAACTTTTTACTAACAGGAACAAGTTTCCAACAAAAGAACATAAACGCAAAACACTACTTTGTAAACTAAATAAAATGTGTGTTGCTCGCTTAATTAGGAATATAGGAAAATTGAAAAGTGATATATCGCATTGTACATCACAAGAACAATATTACAACGAAAGAACTGAAAAGGAAAGCACTAATTTTAAACGGAATCACATGTGTGTCACTCGCTCAATTAGGAATACGGGAAAACTGAAAAGTGATATATCGAACTGTACAGCACAGGAACAAGTTTCCAACAAAAGAACAGGAAAGCAAAGCACTACTTCATAAACCGAAGCACATGTGTGTCAATGGCTCAATTAGGAATACAGGAAAACTGAAAAGTGTTATCTCGCACTGTACGGCACAGAAAAAAGTTTCCATCCAAAGAAGAGAAAAGCAAAGCACAACTTTGTAAACTAATTCACATACGTGTCACCCGTTCAATTATTATAACAGGAAAACTGAAAAGTGATATAATCCTAACCCTAACCGTAATCGTAACCATAACCATAACCCTAACCACAACCCTAATCCTACCTTAACTCTAACCCTAACCCTAACCCTAACCCTAACCCTACCCTAACACAAAGCCTAACCCTAACCCTAACTTTTTCCTTACAGGAACAAGTTTCCAACGAAAGAACATAAACGCAAAACATTACTTTGTAAACTAAATCACATGTGTGTCGCTCGCACAATTAGGAATATAGGAAAATTGAAAAGTGATATATCACATTGTACATCACGGGAACAAGTTTCCAACGGAATAACAGGAAAGCAAAGCACTGCTTTGTAAACTGAAGCACATGTGTGTCGCTCGCTCAATTAGGAAGACAGGAAAACTGAAAAGTGTTATCTCACACTGTACAACACAGAAACAAGTTTCCATCCAAAGAAGAGAAAAGCAAAGCACAACTTTGTAAACTAATTCACATACGTGTCACCCGTTCAATTATTATAACAGGAAAACTGAAAAGTGATATAATCCTAACTTTAACCGTAATCGTAACCGTAACCGTAACCCTAACCCTAACCACAACTCTAACCCTACCCTAACCCTAACCCTAACCCTTCCCTAACTCAAAGCCTAAACCTACCCCTAACTTTTTCCTAACAGGATCAAGTTTCCAACGAAAGAACATAAACGCAAAACACTACTTTGTAAACTAAATCACATGTGTGTCGCTCGCTCAATTAGGAATATAGGAAAATTGAAAAGTGATATATCGCATTGTACATCACAGGAAAAATTTTACAACGACAGAACTGAAAAGGAAATCACTAATTTTTAACGGAATCACATGTGTGTCACTCGCTCAATTAGGAATACGGGAAAACTGAAAAGTGATATATCGAACTGTACAGCACAGGAACAAGTTTCCAACAAAAGAACAGGAAAGCAAAGCACTACTTTGTAAACGGAAGCACATGTGTGTCGCTCGCTCAATTAGGAATACAGGAAAACTGAAAAGTGTTATCTCGCACTGTACAGCACAGAAACAAGTTTCCATCCAAAGAAGAGAAAAGCAAAGCACAACTTTGTAAACTAATTCACATTCGTGTCACCCGTTCAATTATTATAACAGGAAAACTGAAAAGTGATATAATCCTAACCCTAACCGTAACCATAACCGTAACTCTAACCCTAACCATAAAGCTAACCCTAACGCTAACTGTAACCCTAACCCTAACCCTAGCTCATAACCCTAACCCTAATGCTAACCCTAACCCAACCCTAACCTAACCCTAACCCTAATCCTAACCCTAACCCTAACCCGACCCTAACCCTAACCCTAACCCTAACTTTTTCCTAACAGGAACAAGTTTCCAACAAAAGAACATAAACACAAAACACTACTTTGTAAACTAAATCACATGTGTGTCGCTCGCTTAATTAGGAATATAGGAAAATTGAAAAGTGATATTTCGCATTGTACATCACAGGAACAAGTTTCCAACAAAAGAACAGGAAAGCAAAGCACTACTTTGTAAACGGAAGCACATGTGTGTCGCTCGCTCAATTAGGAATACAGGAAAAGTGAAAAGTGATATTTCGCCTTGTACATCACAGGAACAAGTTTCCAACGAAAGAACATAAACGCAAAACACTACTTTGTAAACTAAATCACATGTGTGTCGCTCGCTCAATTAGGAATACAGGAAAAGTGAAAAGTGATAATTCGCATTGCACATTACAGGAACAAGTTTACAACGAAAGAACAGAAACGTAAAGCACTAATTTTAAACGGAAGCACACGTGTGTCGCTCGCTCAATTAGGAATACAGGTAAACTGAAAAGTGTTATCTCGCACTGTACAGCACAGAAAATAAGAAGAGAAAAGCATAGCACAACTTTGTAAACTAATTCACATACGTGTCACCCGTTCAATTATTATAACAGGAAAACTGAAAAGTGATATAATCCTAACCCTAACCGTAACCGTAACCGTAACCCTAACCCTACCCTAACCCTAACCTAACCCTAACCCTAACCCTAACCCTAATCCTACCCTAACCCTAACCCTAACCCTAACCCTAACCCTAACCGTAACCGTAACTCTAACCCTACCATAAAGCTAACCCTAACGCTAACCGTAACGCTAACCCTAACCCTAGCCCATAACCGTAACCCTAACGCTAACCTTAACCCTAACCCTACCCACACCCTAACCCTAACCCTAACCCTACCCTAACCCTAACCCTAACCCTAACCCTAACCCGCCCCTAACCCTAACCCTAACCCTAACCCTAACTTTTTCCTATCAGGAAAAAGTTTCCAACAAAGAACATAAACGCAAAACACTACTTTGTAAACTAAATCACATGTGTGTCGCTCGCTCAATTAGGAATATAGGAAAATTGATAAGTGATATATCGCATTATAAATCACAGGAACAAGTTTCCAACGAAAGAAGAGGAAAGCAAAGCACTACTTTGTAAACTGAAGCACATGTGTGTCACTCGCTCAATTAGGAATACAGGAAAACTGAAAAGTGTTATCTCGCACTGTACGGCACAGAAACAAGTTTCCATCCAAAGAAGAGAAAAGCAAAGCACAACTTTGTAAACTAATTCACATACATGTCACCTGTTCCCTTATTATAACAGAAAAACTGAAAAGTGATATAATCCTAACCCTAACCGTAACCGTAACTGTAACCTTAACCCTAACCATAACCCTAACCCTACCCTAACCGTAACCATAAAGCTCACCCTAACGCTAACCGTAACCCTAACCCTAACCCTAGCCCATAACCCTAACCCTAACGCTAACCCTAACCCTAACCCTAACCCTACCCTAACCCTAACCCTAACCCTAACCCTAAACCTAACCCTACCCCCACCCTAACCCTAACCCTAACCCTAACCCTAACCCTATCCCTAACCCTAACCCTAACTTTTTCCTAACAGGAACAAGTCTCCTACAAAAGAACATGAACACAAAACACTACTTTCTAAACTAAATCACATGTGTGTCGCTCGCTTAATCAGGAATATAGGAAAATTGAAAAGTGATATTTCGCATTGTACATCACAGGAACAAGTTTACAACGAAAGAACAGAAACGGAAAGCACTAATTTTAAACGGAATCACATGTGTGTCACTCGCTCAATTAGGAATACAGGAAAACTGAAAAGTGTTATATCGAACTGTACAGGAGAGGAACAAGTTTCCAACAAAAGAACAGGAAAGCAAAGCACTACTTTGTAAATGGAAGCACATGTGTGTCGCTCGCTCAATTAGGAATACAGGTAAACTGAAAAGTGTTATCTCGCACTGTACAGCACAGAAAAAAAGAAGAGAAAAGCATAGCACAACTTTGTAAACTAATTCACATACGTGTCACCCGTTCAATTATTATAACAGGAAAACTGAAAAGTGATATAATCCTAACCCTAACCGTAACCGTAACCGTAACCCTAACCCTAACCATAACCCTAACCCTAACCTAACCCTAACCCTAACCCTAACCCTAACCCTAACCCTAACTTTTTCCTAACAGGAACAAGTTTCCAACGAAAGAACATAAACGCAAAACACTACTTTGTAAACTAAATCACATGTGTGTCGCTCGCTCAATTAGGAGTATAGGAAAATTGAAAATTGATATATCGCATTGTACATCACAGGAACAAGTTTCCAACGAAAGAACAGGAAAGCAAAGCACTACTTTGTAAACTGAAGCACATGTGTGTCACTCGCTCAATTAGGAATACAGGAAAACTGAAAAGTGTTATCTCGCACTGTATGGCACAGAAACAAGTTTCCATCCAAAGAAGAGAAAAGCAAAGCACAACTTTGTAAACTAATTCACATTCGTGTCACCCGTTCAATTATTATAACAGGAAAACTGAAAAGTGATATCATCCTAACCCTAACCGTAACCGTAACCGTAACTCTACCCCTAACCATAAAGCTAACCCTAATGCTAACCGTAACCCTAACCCTAACCCTAGCCCATAACTCTAACCCTAACGCTAACCCTAACCCAACCCTAACCTAACCCTAACCCTAACCCTAACCCTAACCCTAACCCTAACCCGTCCCTAACCCTAACCCTAACCCTAACCCTAACCCTAACCCTAACTTTTTCCTAACAGGAACAAGTTTCCAACAAAAGAACATAAACGCAAAACACTACTTTGTAAACTAAATCACATGTGTGTCGCTCGCTTAATTAGGAATATAGGAAAATTGAAAAGTGATATTTCGCATTGTACATCACAGGAACAAGTTTCCAAGGAAAGAACAGGAAAGCAAAGCACTACTTTGTAAACTGAAGCACATGTGTGTCGCTCGCTCAATTAGGAAGACAGGAAAAGTGAAAAGTGTTATCTCGCACTGTACGGCACAGAAAAAAGTTTCCATCCAAAGAAGAGAAAAGCAAAGCACAACTTTGTAAACTAATTCACATACGTGTCACCCGTTCAATTATTATAACAGGAAAACTGAAAAGTGATATAATCCTAACCCTAACCGTAATCGTAACCGTAACCCTAACCCTAACCACAACTCTAACCCTAACCCTAACCCTAACCCTAACCCTAACCCGTCCCTAACCCTAACCCTAACCCTAACCCTAACCCTAACCCTAACTTTTTCCTAACAGGAACAAGTTTCCAACAAAAGAACATAAACACAAAAAACTACTTTCTAAACTAAATCACATGTGTGTCGCTCACTTAATTAGGAATATAGGAAAATTGAAAAGTGATATTTCGCATTGTACATCACAGGAACAAGTTTACAACGAAAGAACAGAAACGGAAAGCACTAATTTTAAACGGAATCACATGTGTGTCACTCGCTCAATTAGGAATACAGGAAAACTGAAAAGTGTTATATCGAACTGTACAGGAGAGGAACAAGTTTCCAACAAAAGAACAGGAAAGCAAAGCACTACTTTGTAAACGGAAGCACATGTGTGTCGCTCGCTCAATTAGGAATACAGGTAAACTGAAAAGTGTTATCTCGCACTGTACAGCACAGAAAAAAAGAAGAGAAAAGCATAGCACAACTTTGTAAACTAATTCACATACGTGTCACCCGTTCAATTATTATAACAGGAAAACTGAAAAGTGATATAATCCTAACCCTAACCGTAACCGTAACCCTAACCCTAACCCTAACCCTAACCCTAACCCTAACCCTAAACCTAACCCTAACTTTTTCCTAACAGGAACAAGTTTCCAACGAAAGAACATAAACGCAAAACACTACTTTGTAAACTAAATCACATGTGTGTTGCTCGCTTAATTAGGAACATAGGAAAATTGAAAAGTGATATATCGCATTGTACATCAAAAGAACAATTGTACAACGAAAGAACTGAAAAGGAAAGCACTAATTTTTAACAGAATCACATGAGTGTCACTCGCTCAATTAGGAATACGGGAAAACTGAAAAGTGATATATCGAACTGTACAGCACAGGAACAAGTTTCCAACAAAAGAACAGGAAAGCAAAGCACTACTTTGTAAACGGAAGCACATGTGTGTTGCTCGCTCAATTAGGAATACAGTAAAACTGAAAAGTGTTATCTCGCACTGTACAGCACAGAAACAAGTTTCCATCCAAAGAAGAGAAAAGCAAACCACAACTTTGTAAACTAATTCACATACGTGTCACCCGTTCAATTATTATAAAGGAAAACTGAAAAGTGATATAATCCTAACCCTAACCGTAACCGTAATCCTAACTCTAACCCTAACCATAAACCTAATCCTAACGCTAACCGTAACCATAAAGCTCACCCTAACGCTAACCGTAACCCTAACCCTAACCCTAGCCCATAACCCTAACCCTAACACTAACCCTAACCCTAACCCTAACCCTACCCTAACCCTAACCCTAACCCTAACCCTAACCCTACCCCCACCCTAACCCTAACCCTAACTTTATCCTAACAGGAACAAGTCTCCTACAAAAGAACATAAACACAAAACACTACTTTCTAAACTAAATCACATGTGTGTCGCTCACTTAATTAGGAATATAGGAAAATTGAAAAGTGATATTTCGCATTGTACATCACAGGAACAAGTTTACAACGAAAGAACAGAAACGGAAAGCACTAATTTTAAACGGAATCACATGTGTGTCACTCGCTCAATTAGGAATACAGGAAAACTGAAAAGTGTTATATCGAACTGTACAGGAGAGGAACAAGTTTCCAACAAAAGAACAGGAAAGCAAAGCACTACTTTGTAAACGGAAGCACATGTGTGTCGCTCGCTCAATTAGGAATACAGGAAAACTGAAAAGTGTTATCTCACACTGTACAGCACAGAAAAAAAGAAGAGAAAAGCATAGCACAACTTTGTAAACTAATTCACATACGTGTCACCCGTTCAATTATTATAACAGGAAAAGTGAAAAGTGATATAATCCTAACCCTAACCGTAACCGTAACCGTAACCCTAACCCTAACCATAACCCTAACCCTAACCTAACCCTAACCCTAACCCTAACCCTAACCCTAACCCTAACTTTTTCCTAACAGGAACAAGTTTCCAACGAAAGAACATAGACGCAAAACACTACTTTGTAAACTAAATCACATGTGTGTCGCTCGCTCAATTAGGAGTATAGGAAAATTGCAAATTGATATATCGCATTGTACATCACAGGAACAAGTTTACAATGAAAGAACAGAAACGGAAAGCACTAATTTTAAACGGAATCACATGTGTGTCGCTCGCTCAATTAGGAATACAGGAAAACTGAAAAGTGTTATCTCGCACTGTACGGCACAGAAACTAGTTTCCATCCAAAGAAGAGAAAAGCAAAGCACAACTTTGTAAACTAATTCACATAAGTGTCACCCGTTCAATTATTATAACAGGAAAACTGAAAAGTGATATAATCCTAACCCTAACCATAATCATAACCGTAACCCTAACCCTACCCCCACCATAACCCTAACCCTAACCCTAACCATAAACCTAACCATAACCCTAACCCTACCCTAACCCTAACCCTAACCCGACACTAACCCTAACCCTAACCCTAACCCTAACCCTAACTTTTTCCTAACAGGAACAAGTTTCCAACAAAAGAACATGAACGCAAAACACTACTTTGTAAACAAAATCACATGTGTGTCTCGCTTAATTAGGAATATAGGAAAATTGAAAAGTGATATTTCACATTGTACATCACAGGAACAAGTGTCCAACGAAAGAACATAAACGGAAAACACTACTTTGTAAACTAAATCACATGTGTGTCGCTCGCTCATTTAGGAATATAGGAAAATTGAAAAGTGATATATCGCATTGTACATCACAGGAACAAGTTTCCAACGAAAGAAGACGAAAGCAAAGCACTACTTTTTAAACGGAAGCACATGTGTGTCGCTCGCTCAATTAGGAATACAGGAAAACTGAAAAGTGTTATCTCGCACTGTATGGCACAGAAACAAGTTTCCATACAAAGAAGAGAAAAGCAAAGCACAACTTTGTAAACTAATTCACATACGTGTCACCCGTTCAATTATTATAACAGGAAAACTGAAAAGTGATATAATCCTAACCCTAACCCTAACGCTAACCGTAACCCTAACCCTAACCCTAGCCCATAACCCTAACCCTAACGCTAACCCTAACCCTAACCCTAACCTAACCCTAACCCTAACCCTAACCCTAACCCTACCCCCACCCTAACCCTAACCCTAACCCTAACCCTACTCTAACCCTAACCCTAACCCTAACCCTAACCCTACCCACACCCTAACCCTAACCCTAACCCTAACTCTACCCTAACCCTAACCCTAACCCGACCCTAAGCCTAACCCTAACCCTAACCCTCACTTTTTCCTAACAGGAACAAGTTTCCAACAAAAGAACATAAACGCAAAACACTACTTTGTAAACAAAATCACATGTGTGTCTCGCTTAATTAGGAATATAGGAAAATTGAAAATTGATATTTCACATTGTACATCACAGGAACAAGTGTGCAACGAAAGAACATAAACGCAAAACACTACTTTGTAAACTAAATCACGTGTGTCGCTCGCTTAGTTAGGAATATAGGAAAATTGAAAAGTGATATTTCGCATTGTACATCACAGGAACAAGTTTCCAACGAAAGAACAGGAAAGCAAAGCACTACTTTGTAAACAGAAGCACATGTGTGTCGCTCGCTCAATTAGGAATACAGGAAAACTGAAAAGTGTTATCTTGCACTGTACGGCATAGAAAAAAGTTTCCATCCAAAGAAGAGAAAAGCAAAGCACAACTTTGTAAACTAATTCACATACATGTCACCCGTTCAATTATTATAACAGGAAAACTGAAAAGTGATATAATCCTAACCCTAACCGTAATCGTAACCGTAACCCTAACCCTAACCACAACTCTAACCCTAACCCTAACCCTAACCCTAACCCTAACCCTTCCCTAACCCAAAGCCTAAACCTACCCCTAACTTTTTCCTAACAGGAACAAGTTTCCAACAAAAGAACATAAACGCAAAACACTACTTTGTAAACAAAATCACATGTGTGTCTCGCTTAATTAGGAATATAGGAAAATTGAAAAGTGATATTTCACATTGTACATCACAGGAACAAGTGTCCAACGAAAGAACATAAACGGAAAACACTACTTTGTAAACTAAATCACATGTGTGTCGCTCCCTCAATTAGGAATATAGGAAAATTGAAAAGTGATATATCGCATTGTACATCACAGGAACAAGTTTCCAACGAAAGAAGACGAAAGCAAAGCACTACTTTGTAAACGGAAGCACATGTGTGTCGCTCGCTCAATTAGGAATACAGGAAAACTGAAACGTGTTATCTCGCACTGTATGGCACAGAAACAAGTTTCCATCCAAAGAAGAGAAAAGCAAAGCACAGCTTTGTAAACTAATTCACATACGTGTCACCCGTTCAATTATTATAACAACAAAACTGAAAAGTGATATAATCCTAACCCTAACCCTAACGCTAACCCTAACCCTAACCCTAACCTAACCCTAACCCTAACCCTAACCCTAACCCTACCCGCACCCTAACCCTAACCCTAACCCTAACCCTACCCTAACCCTAACCCTAACCCTAACCCTAACCCGACCCTAACCCTAACCCTAACCCTAACCCTAACCCTAACCCTAACCCTAACCCTAACTTTTTCCTAACAGGAACAAATTTCCAACAAAAGACCATAAACGCAAAACACTACCTTGTAAACTAAATCACATGTGTGTCGCTTGCTTAATTAGGAATATAGGAAAATTGAAAAGTGATATTTTGCATTGTACATCACAGGAACAACTTTCCAACGAAAGAACAGGAAAGCAAAGCACTACTTTGTAAACTGAAGCACATGTGTGTCGCTCGCTCAATTAGGAATACAGGAAAACTGAAAAGTGTTATCTCGCACTGTACGGCACAGAAAAAAAGAAGAGAAAAGCAAAGCACAACTTTGTAAACTAATTCACATACGTGTCACCCGTTCAATTATTTTAAAGGAAAACTGAAAAGTGATATACTCCTAACCCTAACCGTAACCGTAATCGTAACTCTAACCCTAACCATAAACCTAATCCTAACGCTAACCGTAACCCTAACCCTAACCCTAACACATAACCCTAACCCTAACGCTAACCCTAACCCTAACCCTACCCTAACCCTAACCCTAACCCTAACACTAAACCTACCCCCACCATATCCCTAACCCTAACCCTAAACCTAACCCTAACCCTAACCCTAACTTTATCCTAACAGGAACAAGTTTCCAACAAAAGAACGTAAACGCAAAACACTACTTTGTAAACTAAATCACATGGGTGTCGCTCGCTTAATTAGGAATATAGGAAAATTGAAAAGTGATATTTTGCATTGTACATCACAGGAACAAGTTTACAACGAAAGAACAGAAACCAAAAGCACTAATTTTAAACGGAATCACATGTGTGTCACTCGCTCAATTAGGAATACAGGAAAACTGAAAAGTGATATATCAAACTGAACAGCAGAGGAACAAGTTTCCAACAAAAGAACAAGAATGCAAAGCACTACTTTGTAAACGGAAGCATATGTGTGTCGCTTGCTCAATTAGGAATACAGGAAAACTAAAAAGTGTTATCTCGCACTGTACGGCACAGAAAAAAAGAAGAGAAAAGCAAAGCACAGCTTTGTAAACTAATTCACATACGTGTCACCCGTTCAATTATTATAACAGGAAAACTGAAAAGTGATATAATCCTAACCCTAATCGTAACTGTAACCGTAACCCCAACCCTAACCATAACCCTAACCCTAACCTAACCCTAACCCTAACCCTAACCCTAACCCTAACCCTAACCCGAATCCTACCCTAACCCTAACCCTAACCCTAACCCTAACTTTTTCCTAACAGGAACAAGTTTCCAACGAAAGAACATAAACGCAAAACACTACTTTGTAAACTAAATCACATGTGAGTCGCTCGCTTAATTAGGAATATAGGAAAATTGAAAAGTGATAGTTCGCATTGTACATCAGAGGAACAAGTTTACAACGAAAGAACAGAAACGGAAAGCACTAATTTTAAATGGAATCACATGTGTGTCACTCGCTCAATTAGGAATACGGGAAAACTGAAAAGTGATATATCGCATTGTACATCACAGGAACAAGTTTACAACGAAAGAACAGAAACGCAAAACACTACTTTGTAAACAAAATCACATGTGTGTCTCGCTTAATTAGGAATATAGGAAAATTGAAAAGTGATATTTCACATTGTACATCACAGGAACAAGTGTCCAACGAAAGAACATAAACGGAAAACACTACTTTGTAAACTAAATCACATGTGTGTCGCTCGCTCATTTAGGAATATAGGAAAATTGAAAAGTGATATATCGCATTGTACATCACAGGAACAAGTTTCCAACGAAAGAAGACGAAAGCAAAGCACTACTTTGTAAACGGAAGCACATGTGTGTCGCTCGCTCAATTAGGAATACAGGAAAACTGAAAAGTGTTATCTCGCACTGTACAGCACAGAAACAAGTTTCCATCCAAAGAAGAGAAAAGCAAAGCACAACTTTGTAAACTAATTCACATTCGTGTCACCCGTTCAATTATTATAACAGGAAAACTGAAAAGTGATATAATCCTAACCCTAACCGTAACCATAACCGTAACTCTAACCCTAACCATAAAGCTAACCCTAACGCTAACTGTAACCCTAACCCTAACCCTAGCTCATAACCCTAACCCTAATGCTAACCCTAACCCAACCCTAACCTAACCCTAACCCTAATCCTAACCCTAACCCTAACCCGACCCTAACCCTAACCCTAACCCTAACTTTTTCCTAACAGGAACAAGTTTCCAACAAAAGAACATAAACGCAAAACACTACTTTGTAAACTAAATCACATGTGTGTCGCTCGCTTAATTAGGAATATAGGAAAATTGAAAAGTGATATTTCGCATTGTACATCACAGGAACAAGTTTCCAACAAAAGAACAGGAAAGCAAAGCACTACTTTGTAAACGGAAGCACATGTGTGTCGCTCGCTCAATTAGGAATACAGGAAAAGTGAAAAGTGATATTTCGCCTTGTACATCACAGGTACAAGTTTCCAACGAAAGAACATAAACGCAAAACACTACTTTGTAAACTAAATCACATGTGTGTCGCTCGCTCAATTAGGAATACAGGAAAAGTGAAAAGTGATAATTCGCATTGCACATTACAGGAACAAGTTTACAACGAAAGAACAGAAACGTAAAGCACTAATTTTAAACGGAAGCACACGTGTGTCGCTCGCTCAATTAGGAATACAGGTAAACTGAAAAGTGTTATCTCGCACTGTACAGCACAGAAAATAAGAAGAGAAAAGCATAGCACAACTTTGTAAACTAATTCACATACGTGTCACCCGTTCAATTATTATAACAGGAAAACTGAAAAGTGATATAATCCTAACCCTAACCGTAACCGTAACCGTAACCCTAACCCTACCCTAACCCTAACCTAACCCTAACCCTAACCCTAACCCTAATCCTACCCTAACCCTAACCCTAACCCTAACCCTAACCGTAACCGTAACTCTAACCCTACCATAAAGCTAACCCTAACGCTAACCGTAACGCTAACCCTAACCCTAGCCCATAACCGTAACCCTAACGCTAACCTTAACCCTAACCCTACCCACACCCTAACCCTAACCCTAACCCTACCCTAACCCTACCCCTAACCCTAACCCTAACCCGACCCTAACCCTAACCCTAACCCTAACCCTAACTTTTTCCTATCAGGAAAAAGTTTCCAACAAAGAACATAAACGCAAAACACTACTTTGTAAACTAAATCACATGTGTGTCGCTCGCTCAATTAGGAATATAGGAAAATTGATAAGTGATATATCGCATTATGAATCACAGGAACAAGTTACCAACGAAAGAAGAGGAAAGCAAAGCACTACTTTGTAAACTGAAGCACATGTGTGTCACTCGCTCAATTAGGAATACAGGAAAACTGAAAAGTGTTATCTCGCACTGTACGGCACAGAAACAAGTTTCCATCCAAAGAAGAGAAAAGCAAAGCACAACTTTGTAAACTAATTCACATACATGTCACCTGTTCCCTTATTATAACAGAAAAACTGAAAAGTGATATAATCCTAACCCTAACCGTAACCGTAACTGTAACCTTAACCCTAACCATAACCCTAACCCTACCCTAACCGTAACCATAAAGCTCACCCTAACGCTAACCGTAACCCTAACCCTAACCCTAGCCCATAACCCTAACCCTAACGCTAACCCTAACCCTAACCCTAACCCTACCCTAACCCTAACCCTAACCCTAACCCTAAACCTAACCCTACCCCCACCCTAACCCTAACCCTAACCCTAACCCTAACCCTATCCCTAACCCTAACCCTAACTTTTTCCTAACAGGAACAAGTCTCCTACAAAAGAACATAAACACAAAACACTACTTTCTAAACTAAATCACATGTGTGTCGCTCGCTTAATCAGGAATATAGGAAAATTGAAAAGTGATATTTCGCATTGTACATCACAGGAACAAGTTTACAACGAAAGAACAGAAACGGAAAGCACTAATTTTAAATGGAATCACATGTGTGTCACTCGCTCAATTAGGAATACAGGAAAACTGAAAAGTGTTATATCGAACTGTACAGGAGAGGAACAAGTTTCCAACAAAAGAACAGGAAAGCAAAGCACTACTTTGTAAACGGAAGCACATGTGTGTCGCTCGCTCAATTAGGAATACAGGTAAACTGAAAAGTGTTATCTCGCACTGTACAGCACAGAAAAAAAGAAGAGAAAAGCATAGCACAACTTTGTAAACTAATTCACATACGTGTCACCCGTTCAATTATTATAACAGGAAAACTGAAAAGTGATATAATCCTAACCCTAACCGTAACCGTAACCGTAACCCTAACCCTAACCATAACCCTAACCCTAACCTAACCCTAACCCTAACCCTAACCCTAACCCTAACTTTTTTCTAACAGGAACAAGTTTCCAACGAAAGAACATAAACGCAAAACACTACTTTGTAAACTAAATCACATGTGTGTCGCTCGCTCAATTAGGAGTATAGGAAAATTGAAAATTGATATATCGCATTGTACATCACAGGAACAAGTTTCCAACGAAAGAACAGGAAAGCAAAGCACTACTTTGTAAACTGAAGCACATGTGTGTCACTCGCTCAATTAGGAATACAGGAAAACTGAAAACTGTTATCTCGCACTGTATGGCACAGAAACAAGTTTCCATCCAAAGAAGAGAAAAGCAAAGCACAACTTTGTAAACTAATTCACATTCGTGTCACCCGTTCAATTATTATAACAGGAAAACTGAAAAGTGATATCATCCTAACCCTAACCGTAACCGTAACCGTAACTCTACCCCTAACCATAAAGCTAACCCTAATGCTAACCGTAACCCTAACCCTAACCCTAGCCCATAACCCTAACCCTAACGCTAACCCTAACCCAACCCTAACCTAACCCTAACCCTAACCCTAACCCTAACCCTAACCCTAACCCTAACCCGTCCCTAACCCTAACCCTAACCCTAACCCTAACCCTAACCCTAACTTTTTCCTAACAGGAACAAGTTTCCAACAAAAGAACATAAACGCAAAACACTACTTTGTAAACTAAATCACATGTGTGTCGCTCGCTTAATTAGGAATATAGGAAAATTGAAAAGTGATATTTCGCATTGTACATCACAGGAACAAGTTTCCAATGAAAGAACAGGAAAGCAAAGCACTACTTTGTAAACTGAAGCACATGTGTGTCGCTCGCTCAATTAGGAAGACAGGAAAAGTGAAAAGTGTTATCTCGCACTGTACGGCACAGAAAAAAGTTTCCATCCAAAGAAGAGAAAAGCAAAGCACAACTTTGTAAACTAATTCACATACGTGTCACCCGTTCAATTATTATAACAGGAAAACTGAAAAGTGATATAATCCTAACCCTAACCGTAATCGTAACCGTAACCCTAACCCTAACCACAACTCTAACCCTAACCCTAACCCTAACCCTAACCCTAACCCTAACCCTAACCCGTCCCTAACCCTAACCCTAACCCTAACCCTAACCCTAACCCTAACCCTAACTTTTTCCTAACAGGAACAAGTTTCCAACAAAAGAACATAAACACAAAAAACTACTTTCTAAACTAAATCACATGTGTGTCGCTCACTTAATTAGGAATATAGGAAAATTGAAAAGTGATATTTCGCATTGTACATCACAGGAACAAGTTTACAACGAAAGAACAGAAACGGAAAGCACTAATTTTTAACAGAATCACATGAGTGTCACTCGCTCAATTAGGAATACGGGAAAACTGAAAAGTGATATATCGAACTGTACAGCACAGGAACAAGTTTCCAACAAAAGAACAGGAAAGCAAAGCACTACTTTGTAAACGGAAGCACATGTGTGTCGCTTCGCTCAATTAGGAATACAGGAAAACTGAAAAGTGTTATCTCGCACTGTACAGCACAGAAACAAGTTTCCATCCAAAGAAGAGAAAAGCAAAGCACAACTTTGTAAACTAATTCACATACGTGTCACCCGTTCAATTATTATAAAGGAAAACTGAAAAGTGATATAATCCTAACCCTAACCGTAACCGTAATCCTAACTCTAACCCTAACCATAAACCTAATCCTAACGCTAACCGTAACCATAAAGCTCACCCTAACGCTAACCGTAACCCTAACCCTAACCCTAACCCTACCCTAACCCTAACCCTAACCCTAACCCTAACCCTAACCCTACCCCCACCCTAACCCTAACCCTAACTTTATCCTAACAGGAACAAGTCTCCTACAAAAGAACATAAACACAAAACAGTACTTTCTAAACTAAATCACATGTGTGTCGCTCACTTAATTAGGAATATAGGAAAATTGAAAAGTGATATTTCGCATTGTACATCACAGGAACAAGTTTACAACGAAAGAACAGAAACGGAAAGCACTAATTTTAAACGGAATCACATGTGTGTCACTCGCTCAATTAGGAATACAGGAAAACTGAAAAGTGTTATATCGAACTGTACAGGAGAGGAACAAGTTTCCAACAAAAGAACAGGAAAGCAAAGCACTACTTTGTAAACGGAAGCACATGTGTGTCGCTCGCTCAATTAGGAATACAGGAAATTGAAAAGTGTTATCTCACACTGTACAGCACAGAAAAAAAGAAGAGAAAAGCATAGCACAACTTTGTAAACTAATTCACATACGTGTCACCCGTTCAATTATTATAACAGGAAAACTGAAAAGTGATATAATCCTAACCCTAACCGTAACCGTAACCGTAACCCTAACCCTAACCATAACCCTAACCCTAACCTAACCCTAACCCTAACCCTAACCCTAACCCTAACCCTAACCCTAACCCTAACCCTAACTTTTTCCTAACAGGAACAAGTTTCCAACGAAAGAACATAGACGCAAAACACTACTTTGTAAACTAAATCACATGTGTGTCGCTCGCTCAATTAGGAGTATAGGAAAATTGCAAATTGATATATCGCATTGTACATCACAGGAACAAGTTTACAATGAAAGAACAGAAACGGAAAGCACTAATTTTAAACGGAATCACATGTGTGTCGCTCGCTCAATTAGGAATACAGGAAAACTGAAAAGTGTTATCTCGCACTGTACGGCACAGAAACTAGTTTCCATCCAACGAAGAGAAAAGCAAAGCACAACTTTGTAAACTAATTCACATAAGTGTCACCCGTTCAATTATTATAACAGGAAAACTGAAAAGTGATATAATCCTAACCCTAACCATAATCATAACCGTAACCCTAACCCTACCCCCACCATAACCCTAACCCTAACCCTAACCATAACCCTAACCATAACCCTAACCCTACCCTAACCCTAACCCTAACCCGACACTAACCCTAACCCTAACCCTAACCCTAACCCTAACTTTTTCCTAACAGGAACAAGTTTCCAACAAAAGAACATGAACGCAAAACACTACTTTGTAAACAAAATCACATGTGTGTCTCGCTTAATTAGGAATATAGGAAAATTGAAAAGTGATATTTCACATTGTACATCACAGGAACAAGTGTCCAACGAAAGAACATAAACGGAAAACACTACTTTGTAAACTAAATCACATGTGTGTCGCTCGCTCATTTAGGAATATAGGAAAATTGAAAAGTGATATATCGCATTGTACATCACAGGAACAAGTTTCCAACGAAAGAAGACGAAAGCAAAGCACTACTTTTTAAACGGAAGCACATGTGTGTCGCTCGCTCAATTAGGAATACAGGAAAACTGAAAAGTGTTATCTCGCACTGTATGGCACAGAAACAAGTTTCCATACAAAGAAGAGAAAAGCAAAGCACAACTTTGTAAACTAATTCACATACGTGTCACCCGTTCAATTATTATAACAGGAAAACTGAAAAGTGATATAATCCTAACCCTAACCCTAACGCTAACCGTAACCCTAACCCTAACCCTAGCCCATAACCCTAACCCTAACGCTAACCCTAACCCTAACCCTAACCTAACCCTAACCCTAACCCTAACCCTAACCCTACCCCCACCCTAACCCTAACCCTAACCCTAACCCTACTCTAACCCTAACCCTAACCCTAACCCTAACCCTACCCACACCCTAACCCTAACCCTAACCCTAACTCTACCCTAACCCTAACCCTAACCCGACCCTAACCCTAACCCTAACCCTAACCCTAACTTTTTCCTAACAGGAACAAGTTTCCAACAAAAGAACATGAACGCAAAACACTACTTTGTAAACAAAATCACATGTGTGTCTCGCTTAATTAGGAATATAGGAAAATTGAAAATTGATATTTCACATTGTACATCACAGGAACAAGTGTGCAACGAAAGAACATAAACGCAAAACACTACTTTGTAAACTAAATCACGTGTGTCGCTCGCTTAGTTAGGAATATAGGAAAATTGAAAAGTGATATTTCGCATTGTACATCACAGGAACAAGTTTCCAACGAAAGAACAGGAAAGCAAAGCACTACTTTGTAAACTGAAGCACATGTGTGTCGCTCGCTCAATTAGGAATACAGGAAAACTGAAAAGTGTTATCTTGCACTGTACGGCACAGAAAAAAGTTTCCATCCAAAGAAGAGAAAAGCAAAGCACAACTTTGTAAACTAATTCACATACATGTCACCCGTTCAATTATTATAACAGGAAAACTGAAAAGTGATATAATCCTAACCCTAACCGTAATCGTAACCGTAACCCTAACCCTAACCACAACTCTAACCCTAACCCTAACCCTAACCCTAACCCTAACCCTAACCCTTCCCTAACCCAAAGCCTAAACCTACCCCTAACTTTTTCCTAACAGGAACAAGTTTCCAACAAAAGAACATAAACGCAAAACACTACTTTGTAAACAAAATCACATGTGTGTCTCGCTTAATTAGGAATATAGGAAAATTGAAAAGTGATATTTCACATTGTACATCACAGGAACAAGTGTCCAACGAAAGAACATAAACGGAAAACACTACTTTGTAAACTAAATCACATGTGTGTCGCTCCCTCAATTAGGAATATAGGAAAATTGAAAAGTGATATATCGCATTGTACATCACAGGAACAAGTTTCCAACGAAAGAAGACGAAAGCAAAGCACTACTTTTTAAACGGAAGCACATGTGTGTCGCTCGCTCAATTAGGAATACAGGAAAACTGAAAAGTGTTATCTCGCACTGTACAGCACAGAAACAAGTTTCCATCCAAAGAAGAGAAAAGCAAAGCACAGCTTTGTAAACTAATTCACATACGTGTCACCCGTTCAATTATTATAACAACAAAACTGAAAAGTGATATAATCCTAACCCTAACCCTAACGCTAACCGTAACCCTAACCCTAACCCTAGCCCATAACCCTAACCCTAACGCTAACCCTAACCCTAACCCTAACCTAACCCTAACCCTAACCCTAACCCTAACCCTACCCGCACCCTAACCCTAACCCTAACCCTAACCCTACCCTAACCCTAACCCTAACCCTAACCCTAACCCGACCCTAACCCTAACCCTAACCCTAACCCTAACCCTAACCCTAACCCTAACTTTTTCCTAACAGGAACAAATTTCCAACAAAAGAACATAAACGCAAAACACTACCTTGTAAACTAAATCACATGTGTGTCGCTTGCTTAATTAGGAATATAGGAAAATTGAAAAGTGATATTTTGCATTGTACATCACAGGAACAACTTTCCAACGAAAGAACAGGAAAGCAAAGCACTACTTTGTAAACTGAAGCACATGTGTGTCGCTCGCTCAATTAGGAATACAGGAAAACTGAAAAGTGTTATCTCGCACTGTACGGCACAGAAAAAAAGAAGAGAAAAGCAAAGCACAACTTTGTAAACTAATTCACATACGTGTCACCCGTTCAATTATTTTAAAGGAAAACTGAAAAGTGATATACTCCTAACCCTAACCGTAACCGTAATCGTAACTCTAACCCTAACCATAAACCTAATCCTAACGCTAACCGTAACCCTAACCCTAACCCTAACACATAACCCTAACCCTAACGCTAACCCTAACCCTAACCCTACCCTAACCCTAACCCTAACCCTAACACTAAACCTACCCCCACCATATCCCTAACCCTAACCCTAAACCTAACCCTAACCCTAACCCTAACTTTATCCTAACAGGAACAAGTTTCCAACAAAAGAACGTAAACGCAAAACACTACTTTGTAAACTAAATCACATGGGTGTCGCTCGCTTAATTAGGAATATAGGAAAATTGAAAAGTGATATTTTGCATTGTACATCACAGGAACAAGTTTACAACGAAAGAACAGAAACCAAAAGCACTAATTTTAAACGGAATCACATGTGTGTCACTCGCTCAATTAGGAATACAGGAAAACTGAAAAGTGTTATATCGAACTGTACAGGAGAGGAACAAGTTTCCAACAAAAGAACAGGAAAGCAAAGCACTACTTTGTAAACGGAAGCACATGTGTGTCGCTCGCTCAATTAGGAATACAGGAAATTGAAAACTGTTATCTCACACTGTACAGCACAGAAAAAAAGAAGAGAAAAGCATAGCACAACTTTGTAAACTAATTCACATACGTGTCACCCGTTCAATTATTATAACAGGAAAACTGAAAAGTGATATAATCCTAACCCTAACCGTAACCGTAACCGTAACCCTAACCCTAACCATAACCCTAACCCTAACCTAACCCTAACCCTAACCCTAACCCTAACCCTAACCCTAACCCTAACTTTTTCCTAACAGGAACAAGTTTCCAACGAAAGAACATAGACGCAAAACACTACTTTGTAAACTAAATCACATGTGTGTCGCTCGCTCAATTAGGAGTATAGGAAAATTGCAAATTGATATATCGCATTGTACATCACAGGAACAAGTTTACAATGAAAGAACAGAAACGGAAAGCACTAATTTTAAACGGAATCACATGTGTGTCGCTCGCTCAATTAGGAATACAGGAAAACTGAAAAGTGTTATCTCGCACTGTACGGCACAGAAACTAGTTTCCATCCAAAGAAGAGAAAAGCAAAGCACAACTTTGTAAACTAATTCACATAAGTGTCACCCGTTCAATTATTATAACAGGAAAACTGAAAAGTGATATAATCCTAACCCTAACCATAATCATAACCGTAACCCTAACCCTACCCCCACCATAACCCTAACCCTAACCCTAACCATAACCCTAACCATAACCCTAACCCTACCCTAACCCTAACCCTAACCCGACACTAACCCTAACCCTAACCCTAACCCTAACCCTAACTTTTTCCTAACAGGAACAAGTTTCCAACAAAAGAACATGAACGCAAAACACTACTTTGTAAACAAAATCACATGTGTGTCTCGCTTAATTAGGAATATAGGAAAATTGAAAAGTGATATTTCACATTGTACATCACAGGAACAAGTGTCCAACGAAAGAACATAAACGGAAAACACTACTTTGTAAACTAAATCACATGTGTGTCGCTCGCTCATTTAGGAATATAGGAAAATTGAAAAGTGATATATCGCATTGTACATCACAGGAACAAGTTTCCAACGAAAGAAGACGAAAGCAAAGCACTACTTTTTAAACGGAAGCACATGTGTGTCGCTCGCTCAATTAGGAATACAGGAAAACTGAAAAGTGTTATCTCGCACTGTATGGCACAGAAACAAGTTTCCATACAAAGAAGAGAAAAGCAAAGCACAACTTTGTAAACTAATTCACATACGTGTCACCCGTTCAATTATTATAACAGGAAAACTGAAAAGTGATATAATCCTAACCCTAACCCTAACGCTAACCGTAACCCTAACCCTAACCCTAGCCCATAACCCTAACCCTAACGCTAACCCTAACCCTAACCCTAACCTAACCCTAACCCTAACCCTAACCCTAACCCTACCCCCACCCTAACCCTAACCCTAACCCTAACCCTACTCTAACCCTAACCCTAACCCTAACCCTAACCCTACCCACACCCTAACCCTAACCCTAACCCTAACTCTACCCTAACCCTAACCCTAACCCGACCCTAACCCTAACCCTAACCCTAACCCTAACTTTTTCCTAACAGGAACAAGTTTCCAACAAAAGAACATGAACGCAAAACACTACTTTGTAAACAAAATCACATGTGTGTCTCGCTTAATTAGGAATATAGGAAAATTGAAAATTGATATTTCACATTGTACATCACAGGAACAAGTGTGCAACGAAAGAACATAAACGCAAAACACTACTTTGTAAACTAAATCACGTGTGTCGCTCGCTTAGTTAGGAATATAGGAAAATTGAAAAGTGATATTTCGCATTGTACATCACAGGAACAAGTTTCCAACGAAAGAACAGGAAAGCAAAGCACTACTTTGTAAACTGAAGCACATGTGTGTCGCTCGCTCAATTAGGAATACAGGAAAACTGAAAAGTGTTATCTTGCACTGTACGGCACAGAAAAAAGTTTCCATCCAAAGAAGAGAAAAGCAAAGCACAACTTTGTAAACTAATTCACATACATGTCACCCGTTCAATTATTATAACAGGAAAACTGAAAAGTGATATAATCCTAACCCTAACCGTAATCGTAACCGTAACCCTAACCCTAACCACAACTCTAACCCTAACCCTAACCCTAACCCTAACCCTAACCCTAACCCTTCCCTAACCCAAAGCCTAAACCTACCCCTAACTTTTTCCTAACAGGAACAAGTTTCCAACAAAAGAACATAAACGCAAAACACTACTTTGTAAACAAAATCACATGTGTGTCTCGCTTAATTAGGAATATAGGAAAATTGAAAAGTGATATTTCACATTGTACATCACAGGAACAAGTGTCCAACGAAAGAACATAAACGGAAAACACTACTTTGTAAACTAAATCACATGTGTGTCGCTCCCTCAATTAGGAATATAGGAAAATTGAAAAGTGATATATCGCATTGTACATCACAGGAACAAGTTTCCAACGAAAGAAGACGAAAGCAAAGCACTACTTTTTAAACGGAAGCACATGTGTGTCGCTCGCTCAATTAGGAATACAGGAAAACTGAAAAGTGTTATCTCGCACTGTACAGCACAGAAACAAGTTTCCATCCAAAGAAGAGAAAAGCAAAGCACAGCTTTGTAAACTAATTCACATACGTGTCACCCGTTCAATTATTATAACAACAAAACTGAAAAGTGATATAATCCTAACCCTAACCCTAACGCTAACCGTAACCCTAACCCTAACCCTAGCCCATAACCCTAACCCTAACGCTAACCCTAACCCTAACCCTAACCTAACCCTAACCCTAACCCTAACCCTAACCCTACCCGCACCCTAACCCTAACCCTAACCCTAACCCTACCCTAACCCTAACCCTAACCCTAACCCTAACCCGACCCTAACCCTAACCCTAACCCTAACCCTAACCCTAACCCTAACCCTAACTTTTTCCTAACAGGAACAAATTTCCAACAAAAGAACATAAACGCAAAACACTACCTTGTAAACTAAATCACATGTGTGTCGCTTGCTTAATTAGGAATATAGGAAAATTGAAAAGTGATATTTTGCATTGTACATCACAGGAACAACTTTCCAACGAAAGAACAGGAAAGCAAAGCACTACTTTGTAAACTGAAGCACATGTGTGTCGCTCGCTCAATTAGGAATACAGGAAAACTGAAAAGTGTTATCTCGCACTGTACGGCACAGAAAAAAAGAAGAGAAAAGCAAAGCACAACTTTGTAAACTAATTCACATACGTGTCACCCGTTCAATTATTTTAAAAGAAAACTGAAAAGTGATATACTCCTAACCCTAACCGTAACCGTAATCGTAACTCTAACCCTAACCATAAACCTAATCCTAACGCTAACCGTAACCCTAACCCTAACCCTAACACATAACCCTAACCCTAACGCTAACCCTAACCCTAACCCTACCCTAACCCTAACCCTAACCCTAACACTAAACCTACCCCCACCATATCCCTAACCCTAACCCTAAACCTAACCCTAACCCTAACCCTAACTTTATCCTAACAGGAACAAGTTTCCAACAAAAGAACGTAAACGCAAAACACTACTTTGTAAACTAAATCACATGGGTGTCGCTCGCTTAATTAGGAATATAGGAAAATTGAAAAGTGATATTTTGCATTGTACATCACAGGAACAAGTTTACAACGAAAGAACAGAAACCAAAAGCACTAATTTTAAACGGAATCACATGTGTGTCACTCGCTCAATTAGGAATACAGGAAAACTGAAAAGTGATATATCAAACTGAACAGCAGAGGAACAAGTTTCCAACAAAAGAACAAGAAAGCAAAGCACTACTTTGTAAACGGAAGCATATGTGTGTCGCTTGCTCAATTAGGAATACAGGAAAACTAAAAAGTGTTATCTCGCACTGTACGGCACAGAAAAAAAGAAGAGAAAAGCAAAGCACAGCTTTGTAAACTAATTCACATACGTGTCACCCGTTCAATTATTATAACAGGAAAACTGAAAAGTGATATAATCCTAACCCTAATCGTAACTGTAACCGTAACCCCAACCCTAACCATAACCCTAACCCTAACCTAACCCTAACCCTAACCCTAACCCTAACCCTAACCCTAACCCTAACCCGAATCCTACCCTAACCCAACCCCTAACCCCAACCCTAACTTTTTCCTAACAGGAACAAGTTTCCAACGAAAGAACATAAACGCAAAACACTACTTTGTAAACTAAATCACATGTGAGTCGCTCGCTTAATTAGGAATATAGGAAAATTGAAAAGTGATAGTTCGCATTGTACATCAGAGGAACAAGTTTACAACGAAAGAACAGAAACGGAAAGCACTAATTTTAAATGGAATCACATGTGTGTCACTCGCTCAATTAGGAATACGGGAAAACTGAAAAGTGATATATCGAACTGTACAGCACAGGAAAAAGTTTCCAACAAAAGAACAGGAAAGCAAAGCACTACTTTGTAAACGGAAGCACATGTGTGTCGCTCGCTCAATTAGGAATATAGGAAAATTGAAAAGTGATATATCGCATTGTACATCACAGGAACAAGTTTCCAACGAAAGAAGACGAAAGCAAAGCACTACTTTGTAAACGGAAGCACATGTGTGTCGCTCGCTCAATTAGGAATACAGGAAAACTGAAAAGTGTTATCTCGCACTGTACGGCACAGAAAAGAGTTTCCATCCAAAGAAGAGAAAAGCAAAGCATAACTTTGTAAACTAATTCACATACGTGTCACCCGTTCACTTATTATAACAGGAAAACTGAAAAGTGATATAATCCTAACCCTAACCGTAACTGTAACAGTAACTCTGACCCTAACCATAAAGCTAATCCTAACGCTAACCGTAATCCTAACCCTAACCCTAGTCCATAACCCTAACCCTAACGCTAACCCTAAACCTAACCCTACCCTAACCCTAACCATAACCCTAACCCTAAGCCTAACTCTAACACTAATCCTACCCTAACACTAACCCTACCCTAACCCAAACCCTAAGCCTAACCTTAACCCTAACCCTAACCCTAACCCTAACTTTTTCCTAACAGGAACAAGTTTAGAACGAAAGACCATAAACGCAAAACACTTCTTTGTAAACTAAATCACATGTGTGTCGCTCGCTCAGTTAGGAATATAGGAAAATTGAAAAGTGATATATCGCATTGTACATCACAGGAACAAGTTTCCAACGAAAGAACAGGAAAGCAAAGCACTGCTTTGTAAACTGAAGCACATGTGTGTCGCTCGCTCAATTAGGAATACAGGAAAACTGAAAAGTGTTATCTCGCACTGTACGGAACAGAAAAAAAGAAGAGAAAAGCAAAGTACAACTTTGTAAACTAATTCACATACATGTCACCCGTTCAATTATTATAAAGGAAAACTGAAAAGTGATATAATCCCAACCCTAACCGTAACCGTAATCGTAACTCTAACCCTAACCATAAACCTAACCCTAATGCTAACCGTAACCCTAACCCTAACCCTAACACATAACCCTAACCCTAACCCTAACCACAACTCTAACCCTAACCCTAACCCTAACCCTACCCTAACCCAAAGCCTAAACCTAACCCTAAGTTTTTCCTAACAGGAACAATTTTCCAACGAAAGAACATAAACGCAAAACACTACTTTGTAAACTAAATCACATGTGTGTCGCTGGCTCAATTAGGAATACAGGAAAACTGAAAAGGGATATAATCCTAACCCTAACCGTAACTGTAACCGTAACTCTAACCCTAACCATAAAGCTAACCTTAACGCTAACCGTAACCCTAACCCTAACCCTAGCCCATAACCCTAACCCTAACGCTAACCCTAACCCTAACCCTACCCTAACCCTAACCCTAACCCTAACCCTAATCCTACCCCCACCCTAACCCTAACCCTAACCCTAACCCTAACCCTACCCTAACCCTAACCCTAACCCTAACTTTTTCCTAACAGGAACAAGTTTCCAACAAAAGAACATAAACGCAAAACACTACTTTGTAAACTAAATCACATGTGTGTCGCTCGCTTAATTAGGAATATAGGAAAATTGAAAAGTGATATTTCGCATTGTACATCACAGGAACAAGTTTCCAACGAAAGAACATAAACGCAAAACACTACTTTGTAAACTAAATCACATGTGTGTCGCTCGCTTAATTAGGAATATAGGAAAATTGAAAAGTGATATATCGCATTGTACATCACAGGAACAAGTTTCCAACGAAAGAACAGGAAAGCAAAGCACTACTTTGTAAACTGAAGCACATGTGTGTCGCTCGCTCAATTGGGAATACAGGAAAACTGAAAAGTGTTATCTCGCATTGTACGGCACAGAAACAAGTTTCCATCCAAAGAAGAGAGAAGCAAAGCACAACTTTGTAAACTAATTCACATACGTTTCACCCGTTCACTTATTATAACAGGAAAACTGAAAAGTGATATAATCCTAACCCTAACCGTAACCGTAAACGTAACTCTAAACCTAACCATAAAGCTAACCCTAACGCTAACCGTAACCCTAACCCTAACCCTAGCCCTTAACCCTAACCCTAACGCTAACCCTTACCCTAACAATACCCTAACCCTAACCCTATCCCTAACCCTAACCCTACCCCCACCCTAACCCTAACCCTAACCATAACCGTAAACCTAATCCTAACCCTAACCCTAACCCTAACTTTTTCCTAACAGGAACAAGTTTCCTACAAAAGAACATAAACACAAAACACTACTTTGTAAACTAAATCACATGTGTGTCGCTCACTTAATTAGGAATATAGGAAAATTGAAAAGATATATTTCGCATTGTACATCACAGGAACAAGTTTACAACGAAAGAACAGAAACGGAAAGCACTAATTTTAAACGGAATCACATGTGTGTCGCTCGCTCAATTAGGAATACAGGAAAACTGAAAAGTGTTATCTCGCACTGTACGCCACAGAAACTAGTTTCCATCCAAAGAAGAGAAAAGCAAAGCACAACTTTGTAAACTAATTCACATAAGTGTCACCCGTTGAATTATTATAACAGGAAAACTGAAATGTGATATAATCCTAACCCTAACTGTAATCATAACCGTAACCCTACCCCTACCCCCACCCTAACCCTAACCCTAACCCTAACCATAACCCTAACCCTACCCTAACCCTAACCCTAACCCGACACTAACCCTAACCCTAACCCTAACCCTAACTTTTTCCTAACAGGAACAAGTTTCCAACAAAAGAACATAAACGCAAAACACTACTTTGTAAACAAAATCACATGTGTGTCTCGGTTAAGTAGGAATATAGGAAAATTGAAAAGTGATATTTCGCATTGTACATCACAGGAACAAGTTTCCAATGAAAGAAGACGAAAGCAAAGCACTACTTTGTAAACGGAAGCACATGTGTGTCGCTTGCTCAATTAGGAATACAGGAAAACTGAAAAGTGTTATCTCGCACTGTACGGCACAGAAAAGAGTTTCCATCCAAAGAAGAGAAAAGCAAAGCATAACTTTGTAAACTAATTCACATACGTGTCACCCGTTCACTTATTACAACAGGAAAACTGAAAAGTGATATAATCCTAACCCTAACCGTAACCGTAACAGTAACTCTGACCCTAACCATAAAGCTAACCCTAACGCTAACCGTAACCCTAACCCTAATCCTAACACATAACCCTAACCCTAACGCTAACTCTAACCCTAACCCTACCCTAACCCTAACCCTAACCCTAACCCTAACCCTACCCCCACCCTAACCCTAACCCTAACTATATCCTAACAGGAACAAGTTTCCATCAAAAGAACGTAAACGCAAAACACTACTTTGTAAACTAAATCACATGTGTCGCTCGCTTAATTAGGAATATAGGAAAATTGAAAAGTGATATTTTGCATTGTACATCACAGGAACAAGTTTCCAACGAAAGAACAGAAACCGAAAGCACTAATTTTAAACGGAATCACATGTGTGTCACTCGCTCAAATAGGAATACAGGAAAACGGAAAAGTGTTATCTCGCACTGTACGGCACAGAAACAAGTTTCCATCCAAAGAAGAGAAAAGCAAAGCACAACTTTGTAAACTAATTCACATACGTGTCACCCGTTCAATTATTATAAAGGAAAACTGAAAAGTGATATAATCCCAACCCTAACCGTAACCGTAATCGTAACTCTAACCCTAACCATAAACCTAACCCTAACGCTAACCGTAACCCTAACCCTAACCCTAACACATAACCCTAACCCTAATCCTACCCTAACCCTAACCCTACCCTAACCCTAACCCTAACTTTTTCCTAACAGGAACAAGTTTCCAACAAAAGAACATAAACGCAAAACACTACTTTGTAAACTAAATAAAAAGTGTGTTGCTCGCTTAATTAGGAATATAGAAAAATTGAAAAGTGATATATCGCATTGTACATCACAAGAACAATTTTACAACGAAAGAACTGAAAAGGAAAGCACTAATTTTAAACAGAATCACATGTGTGTCACTCGCTCAATTAGGAATGAGGGAAAACTGAAAAGTGATATATCGAACTGTACAGCACAGGAACAAGTTTCCAACAAAAGAACAGGAAAGCAAAGCACTACTTTGTAAACGGAAGCACATGTGTGTCGCTCGCTCAATTAGGAATACAGGAAAACTGAAAAGTGTTATCTCGCACTGTACGGCACAGAAACAAGTTTCCATCCAAAGAAGAGAAAAGCAAAGCACAACTTTGTAAACTAATTCACATACGTGTCACCCGTTCAATTATTATAACAGGAAAACTGAAAAGTGATATAATCCTAACCCTCACCGTAATCGTAACCATAACCCTAACCCTAACCACAACCCTAATCCCACCTTAACTCTAACCATAACCCTAACCCTAACCCTAACCCTACCCTAACCCAAAGCCTAACCCTAACCCTAACTTTTTCCTAACAGGAACAAGTTTCCAACAAAAGAACATAAAAGCAAAACACTATTTTGTAAACTAAATCACATGTGTGTCTCCCTTAATTAGGAATATAGGAAAATTGAAAACTGATATTTCGCATTGTACATCACAGGAACAAGTTTCCAACAAAAGAACAGGAAAGCAAAGCACTACTTTGTAAACTGAAACACATGTGTGTCGCTCGCTCAATTAGGAATACAGAAATACTGAAAAGTGTTATCTCGCACTGTACGGCACAGAAAAAAAGAAGAGAAAAGCAAAGCACAACTTTGTAAACTAATTCACATACGTGTCTCCCGTTCAATTATTATAAAGGAAAACTGAAAAGTGATATAATCCTAACCCTAACCGTAACCGTAATCGTAACTCTAACCCTAACCATAAACCTAATCCTAACGCTAACCGTAACCCTAACCCTAACCCTAACACATAACCCTAACCCTAACGCTAACCCTAACCCTAACCCTACCCTAACCCTATCCCTAACCCTAAACCTAAACCTAACCCTAACCCTAACCCTAACTTTATCCTAACAGGAACAAGTTTCCAACAAAAGAACGTAAACGCAAAACACTACTTTGTAAACTAAATCACATGGGTGTCGCTCACTTAATTAGGAATATAGGAAAATTAAAAAGTGATATTTTGCATTGTACATCACAGGAACAAGTTTACAACGAAAGAACAGAAACCGAAAGCACTAATTTTAAACAGAATCACATGTGTGTCACTCGCTCAATTAGGAATACAGGAAAACTGAAAAGTGATATATCAAACTGTATAGCAGAGGAACAAGTTTCCAACAAAAGAACAGGAAAGCAAAGCACTACTTTGTAAACGGAAGCACATGTGTGTCGCTTGCTCAATTAGGAATACAGGAAAACTGAAAAGTGTTATCTCGCACTGTACGGCACAGAAAAAAAGAAGAGAAAAGCAAAGCACAGCTTTGTAAACTAATTCACATACGTGTCACCCGTTCAATTATTATAACAGGAAAACTGAAAAGTGATATAATCCTAACCCTAATCGTAACTGTAACCGTAACCCCAACCCTAACCATAACCCTAACCCTAACCTAACCCTAACCCTAACCCTAACCCTAATCCTACCCTAACCCTAACCCTAACTTTTTCCTAACAGGAACAATTTTCCAACGAAAGAACATAAACGCAAAACACTACTTTGTAAACTAAATCACA
>NC_083353.1:38961160-39041160 GCF_030254825.1 Meriones unguiculatus | reverse complement strand
CTTTGTAAACAAAATCACATGTGTGTCTCGCTTAATTAGGAATATAGGAAAATTGAAAATTGATATTTCACATTGTACATCACAGGAACAAGTGTGCAACGAAAGAACATAAACGCAAAACACTACTTTGTAAACTAAATCACATGTGTGTCGCTCCCTCAATTAGGAATATAGGAAAATTGAAAAGTGATATATCGCATTGTACATCACAGGAACAAGTTTCCAACGAAAGAAGACGAAAGCAAAGCACTACTTTGTAAACGGAAGCACATGTGTGTCGCTCGCTCAATTAGGAATACAGGAAAACTGAAACGTGTTATCTCGCACTGTATGGCACAGAAACAAGTTTCCATCCAAAGAAGAGAAAAGCAAAGCACAGCTTTGTAAACTAATTCACATACGTGTCACCCGTTCAATTATTATAACAACAAAACTGAAAAGTGATATAATCCTAACCCTAACCCTAACGCTAACCGTAACCCTAACCCTAACCCTAGCCCATAACCCTAACCCTAACGCTAACCCTAACCCTAACCCTAACCTAACCCTAACCCTAACCCTAACCCTAACCCTACCCGCACCCTAACCCTAACCCTAACCCTAACCCTACCCTAACCCTAACCCTAACCCTAACCCTAACCCGACCCTAACCCTAACCCTAACCCTAACCCTAACCCTAACCCTAACCCTAACACTAACTTTTTCCTAACAGGAACAAATTTCCAACAAAAGAACATAAACGCAAAACACTACCTTGTAAACTAAATCACATGTGTGTCGCTTGCTTAATTAGGAATATAGGAAAATTGAAAAGTGATATTTTGCATTGTACATCACAGGAACAACTTTCCAACGAAAGAACAGGAAAGCAAAGCACTACTTTGTAAACTGAAGCACATGTGTGTCGCTCGCTCAATTAGGAATACAGGAAAACTGAAAAGTGTTATCTCGCACTGTACGGCACAGAAAAAAAGAAGAGAAAAGCAAAGCACAACTTTGTAAACTAATTCACATACGTTTCACCCGTTCAATTATTTTAAAGGAAAACTGAAAAGTGATATACTCCTAACCCTAACCGTAACCGTAATCGTAACTCTAACCCTAACCATAAACCTAATCCTAACGCTAACCGTAACCCTAACCCTAACCCTAACACATAACCCTAACCCTAACGCTAACCCTAACCCTAACCCTACCCTAACCCTAACCCTAACCCTAACACTAAACCTACCCCCACCATATCCCTAACCCTAACCCTAAACCTAACCCTAACCCTAACCCTAACTTTATCCTAACAGGAACAAGTTTACAACAAAAGAACGTAAACGCAAAACACTACTTTGTAAACTAAATCACATGTGTGTCGCTCGCTTAATTAGGAATATAGGAAAATTGAAAAGTGATATTTTGCATTGTACATCACAGGAACAAGTTTACAACGAAAGAACAGAAACCAAAAGCACTAATTTTAAACGGAATCACATGTGTGTCACTCGCTCAATTAGGAATACAGGAAAACTGAAAAGTGATATATCAAACTGAACAGCAGAGGAACAAGTTTCCAACAAAAGAACAAGAAAGCAAAGCACTACTTTGTAAACGGAAGCATATGTGTGTCGCTTGCTCAATTAGGAATACAGGAAAACTAAAAAGTGTTATCTCGCACTGTACGGCACAGAAAAAAAGAAGAGAAAAGCAAAGCACAGCTTTGTAAACTAATTCACATACGTGTCACCCGTTCAATTATTATAACAGGAAAACTGAAAAGTGATATAATCCTAACCCTAATCGTAACTGTAACCGTAACCCCAACCCTAACCATAACCCTAACCCTAACCTAACCCTAACCCTAACCCTAACCCTAACCCTAACCCTATCCCGAATCCTACCCTAACCCTAACCCTAACCCTAACCCTAACTTTTTCCTAACAGGAACAAGTTTCCAACGAAAGAACATAAACGCAAAACACTACTTTGTAAACTAAATCACATGTGAGTCGCTCGCTTAATTAGGAATATAGGAAAATTGAAAAGTGATAGTTCGCATTGTACATCAGAGGAACAAGTTTACAACGAAAGAACAGAAACGGAAAGCACTAATTTTAAATGGAATCACATGTGTGTCACTCGCTCAATTAGGAATACGGGAAAACTGAAAAGTGATATATCGAACTGTACAGCACAGGAACAAGTTTCCAACAAAAGAACAGGAAAGCAAAGCACTACTTTGTAAACGGAAGCACATGTGTGTCGCTCGCTCAATTAGGAATATAGGAAAATTGAAAAGTGATATATCGCATTGTACATCACAGGAACAAGTTTCCAACGAAAGAAGACGAAAGCAAAGCACTACTTTGTAAACGGAAGCACATGTGTGTCGCTCGCTCAATTAGGAATACAGGAAAACTGAAAAGTGTTATCTCGCACTGTACGGCACAGAAAAGAGTTTCCATCCAAAGAAGAGAAAAGCAAAGCATAACTTTGTAAACTAATTCACATACGTGTCACCCGTTCAATTATTATAACAGGAAAACTGAAAAGTGATATAATCCTAACCCTAACCGTAACTGTAACAGTAACTCTGACCCTAACCATAAAGCTAATCCTAACGCTAACCGTAATCCTAACCCTAACCCTAGTCCATAACCCTAACCCTAACGCTAACCCTAAACCTAACCCTACCCTAACCCTAACCATAACCCTAACCCTAAGCCTAACTCTAACACTAATCCTACCCTAACACTAACCCTACCCTAACCCAAACCCTAACCCTAACCTTAACCCTAACCCTAACCCTAACCCTAACCCTAACCCTAACTTTTTCCTAACAGGAACAAGTTTAGAACGAAAGACCATAAACGCAAAACACTTCTTTGTAAACTAAATCACATGTGTGTCGCTCGCTCAGTTAGGAATATAGGAAAATTGAAAAGTGATATATCGCATTGTACATCACAGGAACAAGTTTCCAACGAAAGAACAGGAAAGCAAAGCACTGCTTTGTAAACTGAAGCACATGTGTGTCGCTCGCTCAATTAGGAATACAGGAAAACTGAAAAGTGTTATCTCGCACTGTACGGAACAGAAAAAAAGAAGAGAAAAGCAAAGCACAACTTTGTAAACTAATTCACATACATGTCACCCGTTCAATTATTATAAAGGAAAACTGAAAAGTGATATAATCCCAACCCTAACCGTAACCGTAATCGTAACTCTAACCCTAACCATAAACCTAACCCTAATGCTAACCGTAACCCTAACCCTAACCCTAACACATAACCCTAACCCTAACCCTAACCACAACTCTAACCCTAACCCTAACCCTAACCCTACCCTAACCCAAAGCCTAAACCTAACCCTAAGTTTTTCCTAACAGGAACAATTTTCCAACGAAAGAACATAAACGCAAAACACTACTTTGTAAACTAAATCACATGTGTGTCGCTGGCTCAATTAGGAATACAGGAAAACTGAAAAGGGATATAATCCTAACCCTAACCCTAACTGTAACCGTAACTCTAACCCTAACCATAAAGCTAACCTTAACGCTAACCGTAACCCTAACCCTAACCCTAGCCCATAACCCTAACCCTAACGCTAACCCTAACCCTAACCCTACCCTAACCCTAACCCTAACCCTAACCCTAATCCTACCCCCACCCTAACCCTAACCCTAACCCTAACCCTAACCCTACCCTAACCCTAACCCTAACCCTAACTTTTTCCTAACAGGAACAAGTTTCCAACAAAAGAACATAAACGCAAAACACTACTTTGTAAACTAAATCACATGTGTGTCGCTCGCTTAATTAGGAATATAGGAAAATTGAAAAGTGATATTTCGCATTGTACATCACAGGAACAAGTTTCCAACGAAAGAACATAAACGCAAAACACTACTTTGTAAACTAAATCACATGTGTGTCGCTCGCTTAATTAGGAATATAGGAAAATTGAAAAGTGATATATCGCATTGTACATCACAGGAACAAGTTTCCAACGAAAGAACAGGAAAGCAAAGCACTACTTTGTAAACTGAAGCACATGTGTGTCGCTCGCTCAATTGGGAATACAGGAAAACTGAAAAGTGTTATCTTGCACTGTACGGCACAGAAACAAGTTTCCATCCAAAGAAGAGAGAAGCAAAGCACAACTTTGTAAACTAATTCACATACGTTTCACCCGTTCACTTATGATAACAGGAAAACTGAAAAGTGATATAATCCTAACCCTAACCGTAACCGTAAACGTAACTCTAAACCTAACCATAAAGCTAACCCTAACGCTAACCGTAACCCTAACCCTAACCCTAGCCCTTAACCCTAACCCTAACGCTAACCCTTACCCTAACAATACCCTAACCCTAACCCTATCCCTAACCCTAACCCTACCCCCACCCTAACCCTAACCCTAACCATAACCGTAAACCTAATCCTAACCCTAACCCTAACCCTAACTTTTTCCTAACAGGTACAAGTTTCCTACAAAAGAACATAAACACAAAACACTACTTTGTAAACTAAATCACATGTGTGTCGCTCACTTAATTAGGAATATAGGAAAATTGAAAAGATATATTTCGCATTGTACATCACAGGAACAAGTTTACAACGAAAGAACAGAAACGGAAAGCACTAATTTTAAACGGAATCACATGTGTGTCGCTCGCTCAATTAGGAATACAGGAAAACTGAAAAGTGTTATCTCGCACTGTACGCCACAGAAACTAGTTTCCATCCAAAGAAGAGAAAAGCAAAGCACAACTTTGTAAACTAATTCACATAAGTGTCACCCGTTGAATTATTATAACAGGAAAACTGAAATGTGATATAATCCTAACCCTAACTGTAATCATAACCGTAACCCTACGCCTACCCCCACCCTAACCCTAACCCTAACCCTAACCATAACCCTAACCCTACCCTAACCCTAACCCTAACCCGACACTAACCCTAACCCTAACCCTAACCCTAACTTTTTCCTAACAGGAACAAGTTTCCAACAAAAGAACATAAACGCAAAACACTACTTTGTAAACAAAATCACATGTGTGTCTCGGTTAATTAGGAATATAGGAAAATTGAAAAGTGATATTTCGCATTGTACATCACAGGAACAAGTTTCCAATGAAAGAAGACGAAAGCAAAGCACTACTTTGTAAACGGAAGCACATGTTTGTCGCTTGCTCAATTAGGAATACAGGAAAACTGAAAAGTGTTATCTCGCACTGTACGGCACAGAAAAGAGTTTCCATCCAAAGAAGAGAAAAGCAAAGCATAACTTTGTAAACTAATTCACATACGTGTCACCCGTTCACTTATTATAACAGGAAAACTGAAAAGTGATATAATCCTAACCCTAACCGTAACCGTAACAGTAACTCTGACCCTAACCATAAAGCTAACCCTAACGCTAACCGTAACCCTAACCCTAATCCTAACACATAACCCTAACCCTAACGCTAACTCTAACCCTAACCCTACCCTAACCCTAACCCTAACCCTAACCCTAACCCTACCCCCACCCTAACCCTAACCCTAACTATATCCTAACAGGAACAAGTTTCCATCAAAAGAACGTAAACGCAAAACACTACTTTGTAAACTAAATCACATGTGTCGCTCGCTTAATTAGGAATATAGGAAAATTGAAAAGTGATATTTTGCATTGTACATCACAGGAACAAGTTTCCAACGAAAGAACAGAAACCGAAAGCACTAATTTTAAACGGAATCACATGTGTGTCACTCGCTCAAATAGGAATACAGGAAAACGGAAAAGTGTTATCTCGCACTGTACGGCACAGAAACAAGTTTCCATCCAAAGAAGAGAAAAGCAAAGCACAACTTTGTAAACTAATTCACATACGTGTCACCCGTTCAATTATTATAAAGGAAAACTGAAAAGTGATATAATCCCAACCCTAACCGTAACCGTAATCGTAACTCTAACCCTAACCATAAACCTAACCCTAACGCTAACCGTAACCCTAACCCTAACCCTAACACATAACCCTAACCCTAATCCTACCCTAACCCTAACCCTACCCTAACCCTAACCCTAACTTTTTCCTAACAGGAACAAGTTTCCAACAAAAGAACATAAACGCAAAACACTAATTTGTAAACTAAATAAAAAGTGTGTTGCTCGCTTAATTAGGAATATAGAAAAATTGAAAAGTGATATATCGCATTGTACATCACAAGAACAATTTTACAACGAAAGAACTGAAAAGGAAAGCACTAATTTTAAACGGAATCACATGTGTGTCACTCGCTCAATTAGGAATACGGGAAAACTGAAAAGTGATATATCGAACTGTACAGCACAGGAACAAGTTTCCAACAAAAGAACAGGAAAGCAAAGCACTACTTTGTAAACGGAAGCACATGTGTGTCGCTCGCTCAATTAGGAATACAGGAAAACTGAAAAGTGTTATCTCGCACTGTACGGCACAGAAACAAGTTTCCATCCAAAGAAGAGAAAAGCAAAGCACAACTTTGTAAACTAATTCACATACGTGTCACCCGTTCAATTATTATAACAGGAAAACTGAAAAGTGATATAATCCTAACCCTCACCGTAATCGTAACCATAACCCTAACCCTAACCACAACCCTAATCCCACCTTAACTCTAACCATAACCCTAACCCTAACCCTAACCCTACCCTAACCCAAAGCCTAACCCTAACCCTAACTTTTTCCTAACAGGAACAAGTTTCCAACAAAAGAACATAAAAGCAAAACACTATTTTGTAAACTAAATCACATGTGTGTCTCCCTTAATTAGGAATATAGGAAAATTGAAAACTGATATTTCGCATTGTACATCACAGGAACAAGTTTCCAACAAAAGAACAGGAAAACAAAGCACTACTTTGTAAACTGAAACACATGTGTGTCGCTCGCTCAATTAGGAATACAGAAATACTGAAAAGTGTTATCTCGCACTGTACGGCACAGAAAAAAAGAAGAGAAAAGCAAAGCACAACTTTGTAAACTAATTCACATACGTGTCTCCCGTTCAATTATTATAAAGGAAAACTGAAAAGTGATATAATCCTAACCCTAACCGTAACCGTAATCGTAACTCTAACCCTAACCATAAACCTAATCCTAACGCTAACCGTAACCCTAACCCTAACCCTAACACATAACCCTAACCCTAACGCTAACCCTAACCCTAACCCTACCCTAACCCTATCCCTAACCCTAAACCTAAACCTAACCCTAACCCTAACCCTAACTTTATCCTAACAGGAACAAGTTTCCAACAAAAGAACGTAAACGCAAAACACTACTTTGTAAACTAAATCACATGGGTGTCGCTCACTTAATTAGGAATATAGGAAAATTAAAAAGTGATATTTTGCATTGTACATCACAGGAACAAGTTTACAACGAAAGAACAGAAACCGAAAGCACTAATTTTAAACGGAATCACATGTGTGTCACTCGCTCAATTAGGAATACAGGAAAACTGAAAAGTGATATATCAAACTGTATAGCAGAGGAACAAGTTTCCAACAAAAGAACAGGAAAGCAAAGCACTACTTTGTAAACGGAAGCACATGTGTGTCGCTTGCTCAATTAGGAATACAGGAAAACTGAAAAGTGTTATCTCGCACTGTACGGCACAGAAAAAAAGAAGAGAAAAGCAAAGCACAGCTTTGTAAACTAATTCACATACGTGTCACCCGTTCAATTATTATAACAGGAAAACTGAAAAGTGATATAATCCTAACCCTAATCGTAACTGTAACCGTAACCCCAACCCTAACCCTAACCCTACCCTAAACCTAACCCTAACCCTAACCCTAACCCTAACCCTAACCCTACCCCACCCTAACCCTAACCCTAACCCTAACTTTTTCCTAACAGGAACAAGTTTCCAACGAAAGAACATGAATGCAAAACACTACTTTGTAAACTAAATCACATGTGTGTCACTCGCTTAATTAGGAATATAGGAAAATTGAAAAGTGATATTTCGCATTGTACATCAGAGGAACAACTTTACAACGAAAGAACAGAAAGGTAAAGCACTAATTTTAAACGGAAGCACATGTGTGTCGCTCGCTCAATTAGGAATACAGGTAAACTGAAAAGTGTTATCTCGCACTGTACAGCACAGAAAAAAAGAAGAGAAAAGCATAGCACAACTTTGTAAACTAATTCACATACGTGTCACCCGTTCAATTATTATAACAGGAAAACTGAAAAGTGATATAATCCTAACCCTAACCGTAACCGTAACTGTAACCCTAACCCTACCCTAACCCTAACCTAACCCTAACCCTAACCCTAACCCTAACCCTAATCCTACCCTAACCCTAACCCTAACCCTAACCCTAACCCTAACCCTAACCCTAACTTTTTCCTATCAGGAACAAGTCTCCAACGAAAGAACACAAACGGAAAACACTACTTTGTAAACTAAATCACATGTGTGTCGCTCGCTCAATTAGGAATACAGGAAAAGTGAAAAGTGATAATTCGCATTGTACATCACAGGAACAAGTTTACAAGGAAATAACAGAAACGGAAAGCACTAATTTTAAACGGAATCACATGTGTGTCGCTCGCTCAATTAGGAATACAGGAAAACGGAAAAGTGTTATCTCGCACTGTACGGCACAGAAACAAGTTTCCATCCAAAGAAGAGAAAAGCAAAGCACAACTTTGTAAACTAATTCACATTCGTGTCACCCATTCAATTATTATAACAGGAAAACTGAAAAGTGATATAATCCTAACCCTAACCGTAACTGTAACCGTAACTCTAACCCTAACCATAAAGCTAACCCTAACGCTAACCGTAACGCTAACCCTAACCCTAGCCCATAACCGTAACCCTAACGCTAACCCTAACCCTAACCCTACCCACACCCTAACCCTAACCCTAACCCTACCCTAACCCTAACCCTAACCCTAACCCTAACCCTAACCCTAACCCTACCCTAACCCTAACCCTAACCCTAACCCTAACCCTAACTTTTTCCTATCAGGAACAAGTTTCCAACAAAAGAACATAAAAGCAAAACACTACTTTGTAAACTAAATCACATGTGTGTCGCTCGCTCAATTAGGAATATAGGAAAATTGATAAGTGATATATCGCATTGTAAATCACAGGAACAAGTTTCCAATGAAAGAACAGGAAAGCAAAGCACTACTTTGTAAACTGAAGCACATGTGTGTCGCTCGCTCAATTAGGAATACAGGAAAACTGAAAAGTGTTATCTCGCACTGTACGGCACAGAAACAAGTTTCCATCCAAAGAAGAGAAAAGCAAAGCACAACTTTGTAAACTAATTCACATACATGTCACCCGTTCACTTATTATAACAGAAAAACTGAAAAGTGATATAATCCTAACCCTAACCGTAACCGTAACTGTAACCTTAACCCTAACCATAACCCTAACCCTACCCTAACCGTAACCATAAAGCTCACCCTAACGCTAACCGTAACCCTAACCCTATCCCTAACCCTAACGCTAACCTTAACCCTAACCCTAACCCTAACCCTAACCCTATCCCTAACCCTAACCCTAACTTTTTCCTAATAGGAACAAGTCTCCTACAAAAGAACATAAACACAAAACACTACTTTCTAAACTAAATCACATGTGTGTCGCTCACTTAATTAGGAATATAGGAAAATTGAAAAGTGATATTTCGCATTGTACATCACAGGAACAAGTTTACAACGAAAGAACAGAAACGGAAAGCACTAATTTTAAACGGAATCACATGTGTGTCACTCGCTCAATTAGGAATACAGGAAAACTGAAAAGTGTTATATCGAACTGTACAGGAGAGGAACAAGTTTCCAACAAAAGAACAGGAAAGCAAAGCACTACTTTGTAAACGGAAGCACATGTGTGTCGCTCACTCAATTAGGAATACAGGTAAACTGAAAAGTGTTATCTCGCACTGTACAGCACAGACAAAAAGAAGAGAAAAGCATAGCACAACTTTGTAAACTAATTCACATACGTGTCACCCGTTCAATTATTATAACAGGAAAACTGAAAAGTAATATAATCCTATCCCTAACCGTAACCGTAACCGTAACCCTAACCCTAACCATAACCCTAACCCTAACCTAACCCTAACCCTAACCCTAACCCTAACCCTAACCCTAACCCTAACCCTAACTTTTTCCTAACAGGAACAAGTTTCCAACGAAAGAACATAAACGCAAAACGCTACTTTGTAAACTAAATCACATGTGTGTCGCTCGCTCAATTAGGAGTATAGGAAAATTGAAAATTGATATATCGCATTGTACATCACAGGAACAAGTTTCCAACGAAAGAACAGGAAAGCAAAGCAATACTTTGTAAACTGAAGCACATGTGTGTCACTCGCTCAATTAGGAATTCAGGAAACCTGAAAAGTGTTATCTCGCACTGTACGGCACAGAAACAAGTTTCCATCCAAAGAAGAGAAAAGCAAAGCACAACTTTGCAAACTAATTCACATACGTATCACCCGTTCAATTATTATAACAGGAAAACTGAAAAGTGATATAATACTAACCCTAACCTAACCGTAACCGTAACTCTAACCCTAACCATAAACCTAAACCTAACGCTAACCGTAACCCTAACCCTAACCCTAGCCCGTAACCCTAACCCTAAAGCTAACCCTAACCCTAACCCTAACCCTACCCTAAACCTAACCCTAACCCTAACCCTAACCCTAACCCTACCCCACCCTAACCCTAACCCTAACCCTAACTTTTTCCTCACAGGAACAAGTTTCCAACGAAAGAACATGAATGCAAAACACTACTTTGTAAACTAAATCACATGTGTGTTGCTCGCTTAATTAGGAACATAGGAAAATTGAAAAGTGATATTTCGCATTGTACATCACAGGAACAAGTTTCCAACAAAAGAACAGGAAAGCAAAGCACTACTTTGTAAACTGAAACACATGTGTGTCGCTCGCTCAATTAGGAATACAGAAATACTGAAAAGTGTTATCTCGCACTGTACGGCACAGAAAAAAAGAAGAGAAAAGCAAAGCACAACTTTGTAAACTAATTCACATACGTGTCTCCCGTTCAATTATTATAAAGGAAAACTGAAAAGTGATATAATCCTAACCCTAACCGTAACCGTAATCGTAACTCTAACCCTAACCATAAACCTAATCCTAACGCTAACCGTAACCCTAACCCTAACCCTAACACATAACCCTAACCCTAACGCTAACCCTAACCCTAACCCTACCCTAACCCTATCCCTAACCCTAAACCTAAACCTAACCCTAACCCTACCCCTAACTTTATCCTAACAGGAACAAGTTTCCAACAAAAGAACGTAAACGCAAAACACTACTTTGTAAACTAAATCACATGGGTGTCGCTCACTTAATTAGGAATATAGGAAAATTAAAAAGTGATATTTTGCATTGTACATCACAGGAACAAGTTTACAACGAAAGAACAGAAACGGAAAGCACTAATTTTAAACGGAATCACATGTGTGTCACTCGCTCAATTAGGAATACAGGAAAACTGAAAAGTGTTATATCGAACTGTACAGGAGAGGAACAAGTTTCCAACAAAAGAACAGGAAAGCAAAGCACTACTTTGTAAACGGAAGCACATGTGTGTCGCTCGCTCAATTAGGAATACAGGTAAACTGAAAAGTGTTATCTCGCACTGTACAGCACAGACAAAAAGAAGAGAAAAGCATAGCACAACTTTGTAAACTAATTCACATACGTGTCACCCGTTCAATTATTATAACAGGAAAACTGAAAAGTAATATAATCCTATCCCTAACCGTAACCGTAACCGTAACCCTAACCCTAACCATAACCCTAACCCTAACCTAACCCTAACCCTAACCCTAACCCTAACCCTAACCCTAACCCTAACCCTAACCCTAACTTTTTCCTAACAGGAACAAGTTTCCAACGAAAGAACATAAACGCAAAACGCTACTTTGTAAACTAAATCACATGTGTGTCGCTCGCTCAATTAGGAGTATAGGAAAATTGAAAATTGATATATCGCATTGTACATCACAGGAACAAGTTTCCAACGAAAGAACAGGAAAGCAAAGCAATACTTTGTAAACTGAAGCACATGTGTGTCACTCGCTCAATTAGGAATTCAGGAAACCTGAAAAGTGTTATCTCGCACTGTACGGCACAGAAACAAGTTTCCATCCAAAGAAGAGAAAAGCAAAGCACAACTTTGCAAACTAATTCACATACGTATCACCCGTTCAATTATTATAACAGGAAAACTGAAAAGTGATATAATACTAACCCTAACCTAACCGTAACCGTAACTCTAACCCTAACCATAAACCTAAACCTAACGCTAACCGTAACCCTAACCCTAACCCTAGCCCGTAACCCTAACCCTAAAGCTAACCCTAACCCTAACCCTAACCCTACCCTAAACCTAACCCTAACCCTAACCCTAACCCTAACCCTACCCCACCCTAACCCTAACCCTAACCCTAACTTTTTCCTAACAGGAACAAGTTTCCAACGAAAGAACATGAATGCAAAACACTACTTTGTAAACTAAATCACATGTGTGTTGCTCGCTTAATTAGGAACATAGGAAAATTGAAAAGTGATATTTCGCATTGTACATCACAGGAACAAGTTTCCAACAAAAGAACAGGAAAGCAAAGCACTACTTTGTAAACTGAAACACATGTGTGTCGCTCGCTCAATTAGGAATACAGAAATACTGAAAAGTGTTATCTCGCACTGTACGGCACAGAAAAAAAGAAGAGAAAAGCAAAGCACAACTTTGTAAACTAATTCACATACGTGTCTCCCGTTCAATTATTATAAAGGAAAACTGAAAAGTGATATAATCCTAACCCTAACCGTAACCGTAATCGTAACTCTAACCCTAACCATAAACCTAATCCTAACGCTAACCGTAACCCTAACCCTAACCCTAACACATAACCCTAACCCTAACGCTAACCCTAACCCTAACCCTACCCTAACCCTATCCCTAACCCTAAACCTAAACCTAACCCTAACCCTAACCCTAACTTTATCCTAACAGGAACAAGTTTCCAACAAAAGAACGTAAACGCAAAACACTACTTTGTAAACTAAATCACATGGGTGTCGCTCACTTAATTAGGAATATAGGAAAATTAAAAAGTGATATTTTGCATTGTACATCACAGGAACAAGTTTACAACGAAAGAACAGAAACCGAAAGCACTAATTTTAAACGGAATCACATGTGTGTCACTCGCTCAATTAGGAATACAGGAAAACTGAAAAGTGATATATCAAACTGTATAGCAGAGGAACAAGTTTCCAACAAAAGAACAGGAAAGCAAAGCACTACTTTGTAAACAGAAGCACATGTGTGTCGCTTGCTCAATTAGGAATACAGGAAAACTGAAAAGTGTTATCTCGCACTGTACGGCACAGAAAAAAAGAAGAGAAAAGCGAAGCACAGCTTTGTAAACTAATTCACATACGTGTCACCCGTTCAATTATTATAACAGGAAAACTGAAAAGTGATATAATCCTAACCCTAATCGTAACTGTAACCGTAACCCCAACCCTAACCATAACCCTAACCATAACCTAACCCTAACCCTAACCCTAACCCTAATCCTACCCTAACCCTAACCCTAACTTTTTCCTAACAGGAACAATTTTCCAACGAAAGAACATAAACGCAAAACACTACTTTGTAAACTAAATCACATGTGTGTCGCTCGCTTAATTAGGAATATAGGAAAATTGAAAAGTGATATTTCGCATTGTACATCAGAGGAACAACTTTACAACGAAAGAACAGAAAGGTAAAGCACTAATTTTAAACGGAAGCACATGTGTGTCGCTCGCTCAATTAGGAATACAGGTAAACTGAAAAGTGTTATCTCGCACTGTACAGCACAGAAAAAAAGAAGAGAAAAGCATAGCACAACTTTGTAAACTAATTCACATACGTGTCACCCGTTCAATTATTATAACAGGAAAATTGAAAAGTGATATAATCCTAACCCTAACCGTAACCGTAACTGTAACCCTAACCCTACCCTAACCCTAACCTAACCCTAACCCTAACCCTAACCCTAACCCTAATCCTACCCTAACCCTAACCCTAACCCTAACCCTAACCCTAACCCTAACCCTAACTTTTTCCTATCAGGAACAAGTCTCCAACGAAAGAACACAAACGGAAAACACTACTTTGTAAACTAAATCACATGTGTGTCGCTCGCTCAATTAGGAATACAGGAAAAGTGAAAAGTGATAATTCGCATTGTACATCACAGGAACAAGTTTACCAGGAAATAACAGAAACGGAAAGCACTAATTTTAAACGGAATCACATGTGTGTCGCTCGCTCAATTAGGAATACAGGAAAACGGAAAAGTGTTATCTCGCACTGTACGGCACAGAAACAAGTTTCCATCCAAAGAAGAGAAAAGCAAAGCACAACTTTGTAAACTAATTCACATTCGTGTCACCCATTCAATTATTATAACAGGAAAACTGAAAAGTGATATAATCCTAACCCTAACCGTAACTGTAACCGTAACTCTAACCCTAACCATAAAGCTAACCCTAACGCTAACCGTAACGCTAACCCTAACCCTAGCCCATAACCGTAACCCTAACGCTAACCCTAACCCTAACCCTACCCACACCCTAACCCTAACCCTAACCCTACCCTAACCCTAACCCTAACCCTAACCCTAACCCTAACCCTAACCCTACCCTAACCCTAACCCTAACCCTAACCCTAACCCTAACTTTTTCCTATCAGGAACAAGTTTCCAACAAAAGAACATAAAAGCAAAACACTACTTTGTAAACTAAATCACATGTGTGTCGCTCGCTCAATTAGGAATATAGGAAAATTGATAAGTGATATATCGCATTGTAAATCACAGGAACAAGTTTCCAATGAAAGAACAGGAAAGCAAAGCACTACTTTGTAAACTGAAGCACATGTGTGTCGCTCGCTCAATTAGGAATACAGGAAAACTGAAAAGTGTTATCTCGCACTGTACGGCACAGAAACAAGTTTCCATCCAAAGAAGAGAAAAGCAAAGCACAACTTTGTAAACTAATTCACATACATGTCACCCGTTCACTTATTATAACAGAAAAACTGAAAAGTGATATAATCCTAACCCTAACCGTAACCGTAACTGTAACCTTAACCCTAACCATAACCCTAACCCTACCCTAACCGTAACCATAAAGCTCACCCTAACGCTAACCGTAACCCTAACCCTATCCCTAACCCTAACGCTAACCTTAACCCTAACCCTAACCCTAACCCTAACCCTATCCCTAACCCTAACCCTAACTTTTTCCTAATAGGAACAAGTCTCCTACAAAAGAACATAAACACAAAACACTACTTTCTAAACTAAATCACATGTGTGTCGCTCACTTAATTAGGAATATAGGAAAATTGAAAAGTGATATTTCGCATTGTACATCACAGGAACAAGTTTACAACGAAAGAACAGAAACGGAAAGCACTAATTTTAAACGGAATCACATGTGTGTCACTCGCTCAATTAGGAATACAGGAAAACTGAAAAGTGTTATATCGACTGTACAGGAGAGGAACAAGTTTCCAACAAAAGAACAGGAAAGCAAAGCACTACTTTGTAAACGGAAGCACATGTGTGTCGCTCACTCAATTAGGAATACAGGTAAACTGAAAAGTGTTATCTCGCACTGTACAGCACAGACAAAAAGAAGAGAAAAGCATAGCACAACTTTGTAAACTAATTCACATACGTGTCACCCGTTCAATTATTATAACAGGAAAACTGAAAAGTAATATAATCCTATCCCTAACCGTAACCGTAACCGTAACCCTAACCCTAACCATAACCCTAACCCTAACCTAACCCTAACCCTAACCCTAACCCTAACCCTAACCCTAACCCTAACCCTAACCCTAACTTTTTCCTAACAGGAACAAGTTTCCAACGAAAGAACATAAACGCAAAACGCTACTTTGTAAACTAAATCACATGTGTGTCGCTCGCTCAATTAGGAGTATAGGAAAATTGAAAATTGATATATCGCATTGTACATCACAGGAACAAGTTTCCAACGAAAGAACAGGAAAGCAAAGCAATACTTTGTAAACTGAAGCACATGTGTGTCACTCGCTCAATTAGGAATTCAGGAAACCTGAAAAGTGTTATCTCGCACTGTACGGCACAGAAACAAGTTTCCATCCAAAGAAGAGAAAAGCAAAGCACAACTTTGCAAACTAATTCACATACGTATCACCCGTTCAATTATTATAACAGGAAAACTGAAAAGTGATATAATACTAACCCTAACCTAACCGTAACCGTAACTCTAACCCTAACCATAAACCTAAACCTAACGCTAACCGTAACCCTAACCCTAACCCTAGCCCGTAACCCTAACCCTAAAGCTAACCCTAACCCTAACCCTAACCCTACCCTAAACCTAACCCTAACCCTAACCCTAACCCTAACCCTACCCCACCCTAACCCTAACCCTAACCCTAACTTTTTCCTCACAGGAACAAGTTTCCAACGAAAGAACATGAATGCAAAACACTACTTTGTAAACTAAATCACATGTGTGTTGCTCACTTAATTAGGAACATAGGAAAATTGAAAAGTGATATTTCGCATTGTACATCACAGGAACAAGTTTCCAACAAAAGAACAGGAAAGCAAAGCACTACTTTGTAAACTGAAACACATGTGTGTCGCTCGCTCAATTAGGAATACAGAAATACTGAAAAGTGTTATCTCGCACTGTACGGCACAGAAAAAAAGAAGAGAAAAGCAAAGCACAACTTTGTAAACTAATTCACATACGTGTCTCCCGTTCAATTATTATAAAGGAAAACTGAAAAGTGATATAATCCTAACCCTAACCGTAACCGTAATCGTAACTCTAACCCTAACCATAAACCTAATCCTAACGCTAACCGTAACCCTAACCCTAACCCTAACACATAACCCTAACCCTAACGCTAACCCTAACCCTAACCCTACCCTAACCCTATCCCTAACCCTAAACCTAAACCTAACCCTAACCCTACCCCTAACTTTATCCTAACAGGAACAAGTTTCCAACAAAAGAACGTAAACGCAAAACACTACTTTGTAAACTAAATCACATGGGTGTCGCTCACTTAATTAGGAATATAGGAAAATTAAAAAGTGATATTTTGCATTGTACATCACAGGAACAAGTTTACAACGAAAGAACAGAAACCGAAAGCACTAATTTTAAACGGAATCACATGTGTGTCACTCGCTCAATTAGGAATACAGGAAAACTGAAAAGTGTTATATCGAACTGTACAGGAGAGGAACAAGTTTCCAACAAAAGAACAGGAAAGCAAAGCACTACTTTGTAAACGGAAGCACATGTGTGTCGCTCGCTCAATTAGGAATACAGGTAAACTGAAAAGTGTTATCTCGCACTGTACAGCACAGACAAAAAGAAGAGAAAAGCATAGCACAACTTTGTAAACTAATTCACATACGTGTCACCCGTTCAATTATTATAACAGGAAAACTGAAAAGTAATATAATCCTATCCCTAACCGTAACCGTAACCGTAACCCTAACCCTAACCATAACCCTAACCCTAACCTAACCCTAACCCTAACCCTAACCCTAACCCTAACCCTAACCCTAACCCTAACCCTAACTTTTTCCTAACAGGAACAAGTTTCCAACGAAAGAACATAAACGCAAAACGCTACTTTGTAAACTAAATCACATGTGTGTCGCTCGCTCAATTAGGAGTATAGGAAAATTGAAAATTGATATATCGCATTGTACATCACAGGAACAAGTTTCCAACGAAAGAACAGGAAAGCAAAGCAATACTTTGTAAACTGAAGCACATGTGTGTCACTCGCTCAATTAGGAATTCAGGAAACCTGAAAAGTGTTATCTCGCACTGTACGGCACAGAAACAAGTTTCCATCCAAAGAAGAGAAAAGCAAAGCACAACTTTGCAAACTAATTCACATACGTATCACCCGTTCAATTATTATAACAGGAAAACTGAAAAGTGATATAATACTAACCCTAACCTAACCGTAACCGTAACTCTAACCCTAACCATAAACCTAAACCTAACGCTAACCGTAACCCTAACCCTAACCCTAGCCCGTAACCCTAACCCTAAAGCTAACCCTAACCCTAACCCTAACCCTACCCTAAACCTAACCCTAACCCTAACCCTAACCCTAACCCTACCCCACCCTAACCCTAACCCTAACCCTAACTTTTTCCTAACAGGAACAAGTTTCCAACGAAAGAACATGAATGCAAAACACTACTTTGTAAACTAAATCACATGTGTGTTGCTCGCTTAATTAGGAACATAGGAAAATTGAAAAGTGATATTTCGCATTGTACATCACAGGAACAAGTTTCCAACAAAAGAACAGGAAAGCAAAGCACTACTTTGTAAACTGAAACACATGTGTGTCGCTCGCTCAATTAGGAATACAGAAATACTGAAAAGTGTTATCTCGCACTGTACGGCACAGAAAAAAAGAAGAGAAAAGCAAAGCACAACTTTGTAAACTAATTCACATACGTGTCTCCCGTTCAATTATTATAAAGGAAAACTGAAAAGTGATATAATCCTAACCCTAACCGTAACCGTAATCGTAACTCTAACCCTAACCATAAACCTAATCCTAACGCTAACCGTAACCCTAACCCTAACCCTAACACATAACCCTAACCCTAACGCTAACCCTAACCCTAACCCTACCCTAACCCTATCCCTAACCCTAAACCTAAACCTAACCCTAACCCTAACCCTAACTTTATCCTAACAGGAACAAGTTTCCAACAAAAGAACGTAAACGCAAAACACTACTTTGTAAACTAAATCACATGGGTGTCGCTCACTTAATTAGGAATATAGGAAAATTAAAAAGTGATATTTTGCATTGTACATCACAGGAACAAGTTTACAACGAAAGAACAGAAACCGAAAGCACTAATTTTAAACGGAATCACATGTGTGTCACTCGCTCAATTAGGAATACAGGAAAACTGAAAAGTGATATATCAAACTGTATAGCAGAGGAACAAGTTTCCAACAAAAGAACAGGAAAGCAAAGCACTACTTTGTAAACAGAAGCACATGTGTGTCGCTTGCTCAATTAGGAATACAGGAAAACTGAAAAGTGTTATCTCGCACTGTACGGCACAGAAAAAAAGAAGAGAAAAGCGAAGCACAGCTTTGTAAACTAATTCACATACGTGTCACCCGTTCAATTATTATAACAGGAAAACTGAAAAGTGATATAATCCTAACCCTAATCGTAACTGTAACCGTAACCCCAACCCTAACCATAACCCTAACCATAACCTAACCCTAACCCTAACCCTAACCCTAATCCTACCCTAACCCTAACCCTAACTTTTTCCTAACAGGAACAATTTTCCAACGAAAGAACATAAACGCAAAACACTACTTTGTAAACTAAATCACATGTGTGTCGCTCGCTTAATTAGGAATATAGGAAAATTGAAAAGTGATATTTCGCATTGTACATCAGAGGAACAACTTTACAACGAAAGAACAGAAAGGTAAAGCACTAATTTTAAACGGAAGCACATGTGTGTCGCTCGCTCAATTAGGAATACAGGTAAACTGAAAAGTGTTATCTCGCACTGTACAGCACAGAAAAAAAGAAGAGAAAAGCATAGCACAACTTTGTAAACTAATTCACATACGTGTCACCCGTTCAATTATTATAACAGGAAAATTGAAAAGTGATATAATCCTAACCCTAACCGTAACCGTAACTGTAACCCTAACCCTACCCTAACCCTAACCTAACCCTAACCCTAACCCTAACCCTAACCCTAATCCTACCCTAACCCTAACCCTAACCCTAACCCTAACCCTAACCCTAACCCTAACTTTTTCCTATCAGGAACAAGTTTCCAACGAAAGAACACAAACGGAAAACACTACTTTGTAAACTAAATCACATGTGTGTCACTCGCTCAATTAGGAATACAGGAAAAGTGAAAAGTGATAATTCGCATTGTACATCACAGGAACAAGTTTACAAGGAAAGAACAGAAACGGAAAGCAGTAATTTTAAACGGAATCACATGTGTGTCGCTCGCTCAATTAGGAATACAGGAAAACGGAAAAGTGTTATCTCGCACTGTACGGCACAGAAACAAGTTTCCATCCAAAGAAGAGAAAAGCAAAGCACAACTTTGTAAACTAATTCACATTCGTGTCACCCGTTCAATTATTATAACAGGAAAACTGAAAAGTGATATAATCCTAACCCTAACCGTAACTGTAACCGTAACTCTAACCCTAACCATAAAGCTAACCCTAACGCTAACCGTAACACTAACCCTAACCCTAGCCCATAACCGTAACCCTAACGCTAACCCTAACCCTAACCCTACCCACACCCTAACCCTAACCCTAACCCTACCCTAACCCTAACCCTAACCCTAACCCTAACCCTACCCTAACCCTAACCCTAACCCTAACCCTAAATTTTTCCTATCAGGAACAAGTTTCCAACAAAAGAACATAAAAGCAAAACACTACTTTGTAAACTAAATCACATGTGTGTCGCTCGCTCAATTAGGAATATAGGAAAATTGATAAGTGATATATCGCATTGTAAATCACAGGAACAAGTTTCCAATGAAAGAACAGGAAAGCAAAGCACTACTTTGTAAACTGAAGCACATGTGTGTCGCTCGCTCAATTAGGAATACAGGAAAACTGAAAAGTGTTATCTCGCACTGTACGGCACAGAAACAAGTTTCCATCCAAAGAAGAGAAAAGCAAAGCACAACTTTGTAAACTAATTCACATACATGTCACCCGTTCACTTATTATAACAGAAAAACTGAAAAGTGATATAATCCTAACCCTAACCGTAACCGTAACTGTAACCTTAACCCTAACCATAACCCTAACCCTACCCTAACCGTAACCATAAAGCTCACCCTAACGCTAACCGTAACCCTAACCCTATCCCTAACCCTAACCCTAACCCTATCCCTAACCCTAACCCTAACTTTTTCCTAACAGGAACAAGTCTCCTACAAAAGAACATAAACACAAAACACTACTTTCTAAACTAAATCACATGTGTGTCGCTCACTTAATTAGGAATATAGGAAAATTGAAAAGTGATATTTCGCATTGTACATCACAGGAACAAGTTTACAACGAAAGAACAGAAACGGAAAGCACTAATTTTAAACGGAATCACATGTGTGTCACTCGCTCAATTAGGAATACAGGAAAACTGAAAAGTGTTATATCGAACTGTACAGGAGAGGAACAAGTTTCCAACAAAAGAACAGGAAAGCAAAGCACTACTTTGTAAACGGAAGCACATGTGTGTCGCTCGCTCAATTAGGAATACAGGTAAACTGAAAAGTGTTATCTCGCAGTGTACAGCACAGACAAAAAGAAGAGAAAAGCATAGCACAACTTTGTAAACTAATTCACATACGTGTCACCCATTCAATTATTATAACAGGAAAACTGAAAAGTGATATAATCCTATCCCTAACCGTAACCGTAACCGTAACCCTAACCCTAACCATAACCCTAACCCTAACCTAACCCTAACCCTAACCCTAACCCTAACCAAAACCCTAACCCTAACCCTAACCTAACCCTAACCCTAACCCTAACCCTAACCAAAACCCTAACCCTAACCCTAACTTTTTCCTAACAGGAACAAGTTTCCAACGAAAGAACATAAACGCAAAACGCTACTTTGTAAACTAAATCACATATGTGTCGCTCGCTCAATTAGGAGTATAGGAAAATTGAAAATTGATATATCGCATTGTACATCACAGGAACAAGTTTCCAACGAAAGAACAGGAAAGCAAAGCACTACTTTTTAAACTGAAGCACATGTGTGTCACTCGCTCAATTAGGAATACAGGAAAACTGAAAAGTGTTATCTCGCACTGTACGGCACAGAAACAAGTTTCCATCCAAAGAAGAGAAAAGCAAAGCACAACTTTGCAAACTAATTCACATACGTATCACCCGTTCAATTATTATAACAGGAAAACTGAAAAGTGATATAATACTAACCCTAACCTAACCGTAACCGTAACTCTAACCCTAACCATAAACCTAAACCTAACGCTAACCGTAACCCTAACCCTAACCCTAGCCCGTAACCCTAACCCTAAAGCTAACCCTAACCCTAACCCTAACCCTACCCTAAACCTAACCCTAACCCTAACCCTAACCCTAACCCTACCCCACCCTAACCCTAACCCTAACCCTAACTTTTTCCTAACAGGAACAAGTTTCCAACGAAAGAACATGAATGCAAAACACTACTTTGTAAACTAAATCACATGTGTGTTGCTCGCTTAATTAGGAACATAGGAAAATTGAAAAGTGATATTTCGCATTGTACATCACAGGAACAAGTTTACAACGAAAGAACAGACACGGAAAGCACTAATTTTAAACGGAATCACATGTGTGTCACTCGCTCAATTAGAAATACAAGAAAACTGAAAAGTGATATATCGAACTGTACAGTACAGGAACAAGTTTCCAACAAAAGAACAGGAAAGCAAAGCACTTTGTAAACGGAAGCACATGTGTGTCACTCGCTCAATTAAGAATACAGGAAAACTGAAAAGTGTTATCTCGCACTGTACGGCAAAGAAACAAGTTTCTATCCAAAGAAGAGAAAAGCAAAGCACAACTTTGTAAACTAATTCACATTCGTGTCACCCGTTCAATTATTATAACAGGAAAACTGAAAAGTGATATAATCCTAACCCTAATCGTATCTGTAACCGTAACCCCAACCCTAACCATAACCCTAACCCTAACCTAACCCTAACACTAACCCTAACCCTAACCCTAATCCTACACTAACCCTAACCCTAACCCTAACCCTAACTTTTTCCTAACAGGAACAAATTTCCAATGAAAGAACATAAACGCAAAACACTACTTTGTAAACTAAATCACATGTGTGTCGCTCGCTTAATTAGGAATATAGGAAAATTGAAAAGTGATATTTCGCATTGTACATCAGAGGAAGAAGTTTACAACGAAGGAACAGAAACGGAAAGCACTAATTTTAAACGGAATCACATGTGTGTCACTCGCTCAATTAGAAATACAGGAAAACTGAGAAGTGATATATCGAACTGTACAGCACAGGAACAAGTTTCCAACAAAAGAACAGGAAAGCAAGGCACTACTTTGTAAACGGAAACACATGTGTGTCGCTTGCTCAATTAGGAATACAGGAAAACTGAAAAGTGTTATCTCGCACTGTACAGCACAGAAACAAGTTTCCAACGAAAGAACAGAAACGCAAAACACTACTTTGTAAACTAAATCACATGTGTGTCGCTCGCTCAATTAGGAATACAGGAAAAGTGAAAAGTGATAATTCGAATTGTACATCACAGGAACAAGTTTACAACGAAAGAACAGAAATGTAAAGTACTAATTTTAAACGGAATCACATGTGTGTCGCTCACTCAATTAGGAATACAGGAAAACGGAAAAGTGTTATCTCGCACTGTACGGCACAGAAACAAGTTTCCATCCAAAGAAGAGAAAAGCAAAGCACAACTTTGTAAACTAATTCACATACGTGTCACCCGTTCAATTATTATAACAGGAAAACTGAAAAGTGATATAATCCTAACACTAACCATAACCGTAAACGTAACTCTAACCCTAACCATAAAGCTAACCTTAATGCTAACCGTAACGCTAACCCTAACCCTAGCCCATAACCGTAACCCTACCCCTAACCCTAACCCTAACCCTACCCTAACCCTAACCCTAACCCTAACCCTAACCCTACCCACACCCTAACCCTAACCCTAACCCTACCCTAACCCTAACCCTAACTCTACCCTAACCCTAACCCTAACCCTAACCCTAACCCGACCCTAACCCTAACCCTAACCCTAACCCTAACTTTTTCCTAACAGGAACAAGTTTCCAGCAAAAGAACATAAACGCAAAACACTACTTTGTAAACAAAATCACATGTGTGTCGCTTGCTCAATTAGGAACACAGGAAAACTGAAAAGTGTTATCTCGCACTGTACGGCACCGACAAAAAGAAGAAAAAAACAAAGCACAACTTTGTAAACTAATTCACATACGAGTCACCCGTTCAATTATTATAACAGGAAAACTCAAAAGTGATATAATCCTAACCCTAACCGTAACCGTAACCGTAACCCCAACCCTAACCTAACCCTAACGCTAACCCTAACCCTAACCCTAACCCTAACCCTAATCCTACCCTAACCCTAACCCTAACCCTAACACTAACCCTAACCCTAACTTTTTCCTAACAGGAACAAGTCTCCTACAAAAGAACATAAACACAAAACACTACTTTCTAAACTATATCACATGTGTGTCGCTCACTTAATTAGGAATATAGGAAAATTGAAAAGTGATATTTCGCATTGTACATCACAGGAACAAGTTTCCAACGAAAGAACATAAACGCAAAACACTACTTTGTAAATTAAATCACATGTGTGTCGCTCGCTCAATTAGGAATATAGGAAAATTGATAAGTGATATATCGCATTGTAAATCACAGGAACAAGTTTCCAATGAAAGAACAGGAAAGCAAAGCACTACTTTGTAAACTGAAGCACATGTGTGTCGCTCGCTCAATTAGGAATACAGGAAAACTGAAAAGTGTTATCTCGCACTGTACGGCACAGAAACAAGTTTCCATCCAAAGAAGAGAAAAGCAAAGCACAACTTTGTAAACTAATTCACATACATGTCACCCGTTCACTTATTATAACAGAAAAACTGAAAAGTGATATAATCCTAACCCTAACCGTAACCGTAACTGTAACCTTAACCCTAACCATAACCCTAACCCTACCCTAAACCTAACCATAAAGCTCACCCTAACGCTAACCGTAACCCTAACCCTAACCCTAGTCCATATCCCTAACGGTAACCCTAACCCTAACACTAACCCTAACCCTACCCTAACCCTAACCCTAACCCTAACCCTAACCATAACCCTAAACCTACCCTAACCCTAACCATAAAGCTCACCCTAACGCTAACCGTAACCCTAACCCTAACCCTAGCCCATAACCCTAACCCTAACGCTAACCCTAACCCTAACCCTAACCCTACCCTAACCCTAACCCTAACCCTAACCCTAACCATAACCCTAAACCTAACCCTACCCCCACCCTAACCCTAACCCTAACCCTAACCCTAACCCTATCCCTAAACCTAACCCTAACTTTTTCCTAACAGGAACAAGTCTCCTACAAAAGAACATAAACACAAAACACTACTTTCAAAAACTAAATCACATGTGTGTCGCTCACTTAATTAGGAATATAGGAAAATTGAAAAGTGATATTTCGCATTGTACATCACAGGAACAAGTTTACAACGAAAGAACAGAAACGGAAAGCACTAATTTTAAACGGAATCACATGTGTGTCACTCGCTCAATTAGAAATACAGGAAAACTGAGAAGTGATATATCGAACTGTACAGCACAGGAACAAGTTTCCAACAAAAGAACAGGAAAGCAAAGCACTACTTTGTAAACGGAAGCACATGTGTGTCGCTCGCTCAATTAGGAATACAGGAAAAGTGAAAAGTGATAATTCGCCTTGTACATCAGAGGAACAAGTTTACAACGAAAGAACAGAAACGTAAAGCACTAATTTTAAACGGAATCACATGTGTGTCGCTCGCTCAATTAGGAATACAGGAAAACGGAAAAGTGTTATCTCGCACTGTACGGCACAGAAACAAGTTTCCATCCAAAGAAGAGAAAAGCAAAGCACAACTTTGTAAACTAATTCACATACGTGTCACCCGTTCAATTATTATAACAGTAAAACTGAAAAGTGATATAATCCTAACCCTAACCGTAACCGTAACTCTAACCCTAACCATAAAGCTAACCCTAATGCTAACCGTAACGCTAACCCTAACCCTAGCCCATAACCGTAACCCTAACGCTAACCCTAACCCTAACCCTACCCTAACCCTAACCCTAACCCTAACCCTAACCCTACCCACACCCTAACCCTAACCCTAACCCTAATCCTAACCCTAACACTACCCTAACCCAAACCCTAACCCTAACCCTAACCCTAACCCTAACTTTTTCCTAACAGGAACAAGTTTCCAACAAAAGAACATAAACGCAAAACACTACTTTGTAAAGTAAATCACATGTGTGTCTCGCTTAATTAGGAATATAGGAAAATTGAAAAGTGATATTTGGCATTGTACATCACAGGAACAAGTTTCCAACGAAAGAACATAAACGCAAAACACTACTTTGTAAACTGAAGCACATGTGTGTCGCTAGCTCAATTAGGAATACAGGAAAACTGAAAAGTGTTATATCGCACTGTACGGCACAGAAAAAAAGAAGAGAAAAGCAAAGCACAACTTTGTAAACTAATTCACATACGTGTCACCCGTTCAATTATTATAAAGGAAAACTGAAAAGTGATATAATCCTAACCCTAACCGTAACCGTAACCCCAACCCTAACCATAACGCTAACCCTAACCTAACCCTAACCCTAACCCTAACCCTAATCCTACCCTAACCCTAACCCTAACCCTAACCCTAACCCTAACTTTTTCCTATCAGGAACAAGTTTCCATCGAAAGAACACAAACGGAAAACACTACTTTGTAAACTAAATCACATCTATGTCGCTCGCTCAATTAGGAATACAGGAAAAATGAAAAATGATAATTCGCATTGTACATCACAGGAACAAGTTTACAACGAAAGAACAGAAACGTAAAGCACTAATTTTAAACGGAATCACATGTGTGTTGCTCGCTTAATTAGGAATGCAGGAAAACGGAAAAGTGTTATCTCGCACTGTACGGCACAGAAACAAGTTTCCATCCAAAGAAGAGAAAAGCAAAGCACAACTTTGTAAACTAATTCACATACGTGTCACCCGTTCAATTATTATAACAGGAAAACTGAAAAGTGATATAATCCTAACCCTAACCGTAACCGTAACTGTAACCTTAACCCTAACCATAACCCTAACCCTACCCTAACCCTAACCATAAAGCTCACCCTAACGCTAACCGTAACCATAACCCTAACCCTACCCTAACCCTAACCATAAAGCTAACCCTAACGCTAAACGTAACGCTAACCCTAACCCTAGCCCATAACCGTAACCCTAACGCTAACCCTAACCCTAACCCTACCCACACCCTAACCCTAAACCTAACCCTAACCCTAACCCTAACCCTAACCCTAACGCTACCCTAACCCTAACCCTAACCCTAACCCTAACCGGACCCTAACCCTAACCCTAACCCTAACCCTAACCCTAACCCTAACTTTTTCCTAACAGGAACAAGTTTCCAACAAAAGAACATAAAAGCAAAACACTATTTTGTAAACTAAATCACATGTGTGTCTCGCTTAATTAGGAATATAGGAAAATTGAAAACTGATATTTCGCATTTTACATCACAGGAACAAGTTTCCAACGAAAGAACATAAACACAAAACACTACTTTGTAAATTAAATCACATGTGTGTCGCTCGCACAATTAGGAATATAGGAAAATTGATAAGTGATATATCGCATTGTAAATCACAGGAACAAGTTTCCAATGAAAGAACAGGAAAGCAAAGCACTACTTTGTAAACGGAAGCACATGTGTGTCGCTCGCTCAATTAAGAATACAGGAAAACTGAAAAGTGTTATCTCGCACTGTACGGCACAGAAACAAGTTTCCATCCAAAGAAGAGAAAAGCAAAGCACAACTTTGTAAACTAATTCACATACATGTCACCCGTTCACTTATTATAACAGAAAAACTGAAAAGTGATATAATCCTAACCCTAACCGTAACCGTAACTGTAACCTTAACCCTAACCATAACCCTAACCCTACCCTAACCCTAACCATAAAGCTCACCCTAACGCTAACCGTAACCCTAACCCTAACCCTAGCCCATAACCCTAATCCTAACGCTAACCCTAACCCTAACCCCAACCCTACCCTAACCCTAACCCTAACCCTAACCATAACCCTAAACCTAACCCTACCCCCACCCTAACCCTAACCCTAACCCTAACCCTAACCCTAACCCTATCCCTAAACCTAACCCTAACTTTTTCCTAACAGGAACAAGTCTCCTACAAAAGAACATAAACACAAAACACTACTTTCAAAAACTAAATCACATGTGTGTCGCTCACATAATTAGGAATATAGGAAAATTGAAAAGTGATATTTCGCATTGTACATCACAGGAACAAGTTTACAACGAAAGAACAGAAACGGAAAGCACTAATTTTAAACGGAATCACATGTGTGTCACTCGCTCAATTAGAAATACAGGAAAACTGAGAAGTGATATATCGAACTGTACAGCACAGGAACAAGTTTCCAACAAAAGAACAGGAAAGCAAAGCACTACTTTGTAAACGGAAGCACATGTGTGTCGCTCGCTCAATTAGGAATACAGGAAAAGTGAAAAGTGATAATTCGCATTGTACATCAGAGGAACAAGTTTACAACGAAAGAACAGAAACGGAAAGCACTAATTTTAAACGGAATCACATGTGTGTCACTCGCTCAATTAGAAATACAGGAAAACTGAGAAGTGATATATCGAACTGTACAGCACAGGAACAAGTTTCCAACGAAAGAACAGGAAAGCAAAGCACTGCTTTGTAAACTGAAGCACATGTGTGTCGCTAGCTCAATTAGGAATACAGGAAAACTGAAAAGTGTTATATCGCACTGTACGGCACAGAAAAAAAGAAGAGAAAAGCAAAGCACAACTTTGTAAACTAATTCACATACGTGTCACCCGTTCAATTATTATAACAGGAAAACTGAAAAGTGATATAATCCTAACCCTATCCGTAACCGTAACCGTAACTCTAACCCTAACCATAAAGGTAACCCTAACGCTAAACGTAACGCTAACCCTAACCCTAGCCCATAACCGTAACCCTAACGCTAACCCTAACCCTAACCCTACCCACACCCTAACCCTAAACCTAACCCTAACCCTAACCCTAACCCTAACCCTACCCTAACCCTAACCCTAACCCTAACCCTAACCCGACCCTAACCCTAACCCTAACCCTAACCCTAACCCTAACCCTAACCCTTACTTTTTCCTAACAGGAACAAGTTTCCAACAAAAGAACATAAAAGCAAAACACTATTTTGTAAACTAAATCACATGTGTGTCTCGCTTAATTAGGAATATAGGAAAATTGAAAACTGATATTTCGCATTGTACATCACAGGAACAAGTTTCCAACGAAAGAACATAAACACAAAACACTACTTTGTAAACTAAATCACATGTGTGTCGCTCGCACAATTAGGAATATAGGAAAATTGATAAGTAATATATCGCATTGTAAATCACAGGAACAAGTTTCCAATGAAAGAACAGGAAAGCAAAGCACTACTTTGTAAACGGAAGCACATGTGTGTCGCTCGCTCAATTAAGAATACAGGAAAACTGAAAAGTGTTATCTCGCACTGTACGGCACAGAAACAAGTTTCTATCCAAAGAAGAGAAAAGCAAAGCACAACTTTGTAAACTAATTCACATACGTGTCACCCGTTCAATTATTATAACAGGAAAACTGAAAAGTGATATAATCCTAACCGTAACCGTAACCCCAACCCTAACCCTAACCCTAACCCTAACCCTAACCCTAACCCTACCCTAAGCCTAACCCTAACCCTACCCTAACCCTAACCCTAACCCTAACCCTAACCCTAAACCTAACCCTACCCCCATCCTAACCCTAACACTAACCCTAACCCTAACCCTATCCCTCACCCTAACCCTAACTTTTTCCTAACAGGAAAAAGTCTCCTACAAAAGAACATAAACACAAAACACTACTTTCTAAACTATATCACATGTGTGTCGCTCACTTAATTAGGAATATAGGAAAATTGAAAAGTGATATTTTGCTTTGTACATCACAGGAACAAGTTTCCAACGAAAGAACATAAACGCAAAACACTACTTTGTAAACTAAATCACATGTGTGTCGCTCGCTCAATTAGGAATATAGGAAAATTGATAAGTGATATATCGCATTGTAAATCACAGGAACAAGTTACCAATGAAAGAACAGGAAAGCAAAGCACTACTTTGTAAACTGAAGCACATGTGTGTCGCTCACTCAATTACGAATACAGGAAAACTGAAAAGTGTTATCTCGCACTGTACGGCACAGAAACAAGTTTCCATCCAAACAAGAGAAAAGCAAAGCACAACTTTGTAAACTAATTCACATACATGTCACCCGTTCACTTATTATAACAGAAAAACTGAAAAGTGATATAATCCTAACCCTAACCGTAACCGTAACCGTAACTCTAACCCTAACCATAAAGCTAACCCTAATGCTAACCGTAACGCTAACACTAACCCTAGCCCATAACCGTAACCCTAACGCTAACCCTAACCCTAACCCTACCCTAACCCTAACCCTAACCCTAACCCTAACCCTACCCACACCCTAACCCTAACCCTAACCCTAACCCTAATCCTAACCCTAACTCTACCCTAACCCAAACCCTAACCCTAACCCTACCCCTAACCCTAACCCTAACCCTAACTTTTTCCTAACAGGAACAAGTTTCCAACAAAAGAACATAAAAGCAAAACACTACTTTGTAAACTAAATCACATGTGTGTCTCGCTTAATTATGAATAAAAGAAAATTGAAGAGTGTTATTTCGCATTGTACATCACAGGAACAAGTTTCCAACGAAAGAACATAAACACAAAACACTACTTTGTAAACTAAATCACATGTGTGTCGCTCGCTCAATTAGGAATATAGGAAAATTGATAAGTGATATATCGCATTGTAAATCACAGGAACAAGTTTCCAATGAAAGAACAGGAAAGCAAAGCACTACTTTGTAAACGGAAGCACATGTGTGTCGCTCGCTCAATTAAGAATACAGGAAAACTGAAAAGTGTTATCTCGCACTGTACGGCACAGAAACAAGTTTCTATCCAAAGAAGAGAAAAGCAAAGCACAACTTTGTAAACTAATTCACATACGTGTCACCCGTTCAATTATTATAACAAGAAAACTGAAAAGTAATATAATCCTAATCCTAACCGTAACCGTAACCCTAACCCTAACCCTACCCTAACCCTAACCCTAACACTACCCTAACCCTAACCCTAACCCTAACCCTAACCCTAAACCTAACCCTACCCCCACCCTAACCCTGACACTAACCCTAACCCTAACCCTAACCCTAACCATAACCCTAAACCTAACCCTACCCCCACCCTAACCCTAACCCTAACCCTAACCCTAACCCTATCCCTAACCCTAACCCTAACTTTTTCCTAACAGGAACAAGTCTCCTACAAAAGAACATAAACACAAAACACTACTTTCTAAACTAAATCACATGTGTGTCGCTCACTTAATTAGGAATATAGGAAAATTGAAAAGTGATATTTCGCATTGTACATCACAGGAACAAGTTTACAACGAAAGAACAGAAACGGAAAGCACTAATTTTAAACGGAATCACATGTGTGTCACTCGCTCAATTAGGAATACAGGAAAACTGAAAAGTGTTATATCGAACTGTACAGGAGAGGAACAAGTTTCCAACAAAAGAACAGGAAAGCAAAGCACTACTTTGTAAACGGAAGCACATGTGTGTTGCTCGCTCAATTAGGAATACAGGAAAACTGAAAAGTGTTATCTAGCACTGTACAGCACAGAAAAAAAGAAGAGAAAAGCATAGCACAACTTTGTAAACTAATTCACATACGTGTCACCCGTTCAATTATTATAACAGGAAAACTGAAAAGTGATATAATCCTAACCCAATCGTAACCGTAACCGTAACCCTAACCCTAACCATAACCCTAACCCTAACCTAACCCTAACCCTAATCCTAACCCTAACCCTAACTTTTTCCTAACAGGAACAAGTTTCCAGCAAAAGAACATAAACGCAATACACTACTTTGTAAACAAAATCACATGTGTGTCTCGCTTAATTAGGAATATAGGAAAATTGAAAAGTGATATTTCGCTTTGTACATCACAGGAACAAGTTTCCAACGAAAGAACATAAACGCAAAACACTACATTGTAAACTAAATCACATGTGTGTCGCTCGCTCAATTAGGAGTATAGGAAAATTGAAAATTGATATATCGCATTGTACATCACAGGAACAAGTTTCCAACGAAAGAACAGGAAAGCAAAGCACTACTTTGTAAACTGAAGCACATGTGTGTCACTCGCTCAATTAGGAATAAAGGAAAACTGAAAAGTGTTATCTCGCACTGTACGGCACAGAAACAAGTTTCCATCCAAAGAAGAGAAAAGCAAAGCACAACTTTGCAAACTAATTCACATACGTGTCACCCGTTCAATTATTATAACAGGAAAACTGAAAAGTGATATAATACTAACCCTAACCTAACCGTAACCGTAACTCTAACCCTAACCATAAACCTAAACCTAACGCTAACCATAACCCTAACCCTAACCCTAGCCCCTAACCCTCACCCTAACGCTTACCCTAACCCCAACCCTAACCCTAACCCTAACCCTAACCCTAACCCTAACTTTTTCCTAACAGGAACAAGTTTCCAACGAAAGAACATAAACGCAAAACACTACTTTGTAAACTAAATCACATGTGTGTCGCTCGCACAATTAGGAATATAGGAAAATTGATAAGTGATATATCGCATTGTAAATCACAGGAACAAGTTTCCAATGAAAGAACAGGAAAGCAAAGCACTACTTTGTAAACTGAAGCACATGTGTGTCGCTCGCTCAATTAGGAATACAGGAAAACTGAAAAGTGTTATCTCGCACTGTACGGCACAGAAACAAGTTTCCATCCAAAGAAGAGAAAAGCAAAGCACAACTTTGTAAACTAATTCACATACGTGCCACCCTTTCAATTATTATAACAGGAAAACTGAAAAGTGATATAATCCTAACCCTAACCGTAACCGTAACTGTAACCTTAACCCTAACCATAACCCTAACCCTACCCTAACCCTAACCATAAAGCTCACCCTAACGCTAACCGTAACCCTAACCCTAACCCTAGCCCATAACCCTACCCTAACGCTAACCCTAACCCTAACCCTAACCCTAACCCTACCTAACCCTAACCCTAACCATAACCCTAAACCTAACCCTACCCCCACCCTAACTCTAACCCTAACCCTAACCCTAACCCTATCCCTAACCCTAACCCTAACTTTTTCCTAACAGGAACAAGTCTCCTACAAAAGAACATAAACACAAAACACTACTTTCTAAACTAAATCACATGTGTGTCGCTCACTTAATTAGGAATATAGGAAAATTGAAAAGTGATATTTCGCATTGTACATCACAGGAACAAGTTTACAACGAAAGAACAGAAACGGAAAGCACTAATTTTAAACGGAATCACATGTGTGTCACTCGCTCATTTAGAAATACAGGAAAACTGAGAAGTGATATATCGAACTGTACAGCACAGGAACAAGTTTCCAACAAAAGAACAGGAAAGCAAACCACTACTTTGTAAACGGAAGCACATGTGTGTCGCTCGCTCAATTAGGAATACAGGAAAAGTGAAAAGTGATATTTCGCATTGTACATCACAGGAACAAGTTTCCAACGAAAGAACATAAACGCAAAACACTACTTTGTAAACTAAATCACATGTGTGTCGCTCGCTCAATTAGGAATACAGGAAAAGTGAAAAGTGGTAATTCGCATTGTACATCAGAGGAACAAGTTTACAACGAAAGAACAGAAACGTAAAGCACTAATTTTAAACGGAATCACATGTGTGTCGCTCGCTCATTTAGGAATACAGGAAAACGGAAAAGTGTTATCTCGCACTGTACGGCACAGAAACAAGTTTCCATCCAAAGAAGAGAAAAGCAAAGCACAACTTTGTAAACTAATTCACATACGTGTCACCCGTTCAATTATTATAACAGGAAAACTGAAAAGTGATATAATCCTAACCCTAACCGTAACCGTAACCGTAACCCTAACCCTAACCCTAACCCTAACCCTACCCCCACCCTAACCCTAACCCTAACCCTAACTTTTTCCTAACAGGAACAAGTTTCCAACAAATGAACATAAACGCAAAACACTATTTTGTAAACTAAATCACATGTATGTCTCGCTTAATTAGGAATACAGAAAAATTGAAAAGTGATATTTCGCATTGTACATCACAGGAACAAGTTTCCAACGAAAGAACAGGAAAGCAAAGCACTACTTTGTAAACTGAAGCACATGTGTGTCACTCGCTCAATTAGGAATACAGGAAAACTGAAAAGTGTTATCTCGCACTGTACGGCACAGAAACAAGTTTCCATCCAAAGAAGAGAAAGGCAAAGCACAACTTTGCAAACTAATTCACATACGTGTCACCCGTTCAATTATTATAACAGGAAAACAGAAAAGTGATATAATACTAACCCTAACCTAACCGTAACCGTAACTCTAACCCTAACCATAAACCTAAACCTAACGCTAACCGTAACCCTAACCCTAACCCTAGCCCATAACCCTAACCCTAACGCTAACCCTAACCCTAACCCTAACCCTACCCTAACCCTAACCCTAACCCTGACCCTAACCCTACCCCCACCCTAACCCTAACCCTAACCCTAACTTTTTCCTAACAGGAACAAGTTTCCAACGAAAGAACATGAATGCAAAACACTACTTTGTAAACTAAATCACATGTGTGTTGCTCGCTTAACTAGGAACATAGGAAAATTGAAAAGTGATATTTCGCATTGTACATCACAGGAACAAGTTTACAACGAAAGAACAGAAACGGAAAGCACTAATTTTAAACTGAATCACATGTGTGTCACTCGCTCAATTAGAAATACAAGAAAACTGAAAAGTGATATATCGAACTGTACAGTACAGGAACAAGTTTCCAACAAAAGAACAGGAAAGCAAAGCACTTTGTAAACGGAAGCACATGTGTGTCGCTCGCTCAATTAGAAATACAGGAAAACGGAAAAGTGTTATCACGCACTGTACGGCACAGAAACAAGTTTCCATCCAAAGAAGAGAAAAGCAAAGCACAACTTTGTAAACTAATTCACATACATGTCACCCGTTCAATTATTATAACAGGAAAACTGAAAAGTGATATAATCCTAACCCTAACCCTAACCGTAACGGTAACTCTAACCCTAACCATAAAGCTAACCCTAATGCTAACCGTAAGGCTAACCCTAACCCTAGCCCATAACCGTAACCCTAACGCTAACCCTAACCCTAACCCTACCCTAACCCTAACCCTAACCCTAACCCTAACCCTATGCACACCCTAACCCTAACCCTAACCCTAACCCTAACCCTAACCCTAACCCTAACTCTACCCTAACCCTAACCCTAACCCTAACCCGACCCTAACCCTAACCCTAACCCTAACCCTAACTTTTTCCTAACAGGAACAAGTTTCCAACAAAAGAACATAAACGCAAAACACTACTTTGTAAAGTAAATCACATGTGTGTCTCGCTTAATTAGGAATATAGGAAAATTGAAAAGTGATATTTGGCATTGTACATCACAGGAACAAGTTTCCAACGAAAGAACATAAACGCAAAACACTACTTGTAAACTAAATCACATGTGTGTCGCTCGCTCAATTAGGAATATAGGAAAATTGAAAAGTGATATATCGCATTGTACATCACAGGAACAAGTTTCCAACGAAAGAACAGGAAAGCAAAGCACTGCTTTGTAAACTGAAGCACATGTGTGTCGCTCGCTCAATTAGGAATACAGGAAAACTGAAAAGTGTTATCTCGCACTGTACGGCACAGAAACAAGTTTCTATCCAAAGAAGAGAAAAGCAAAGCACAACTTTGTAAACTAATTCACATACGTGTCACCCGTTCAATTATTATAACAGGAAAACTGAAAAGTGATATAATCCTAACCCTAACGTAACCGTAACCGGAACTCTAACCCTAACCATAAACCTAAACCTAACGCTAACCGTAACCGTAACCCTAACCCTAGCCCATAACCCTAACCCTAACCCTAACCCTAACCCTAACCCTAACCCTAACCCTAACCCTACCCACACCCTAACCCTAACCCTAACCCTAACTTTTTCCTAACAGGAACAAGTTTCCAATGAAAGAACATAAACGCAAAACACTACTTTGTAAACTAAATCACATGTGTGTCGCTCGCTCAATTAGGAATAAAGGAAAAGTGAAAAGTGATAATTCGCATTGTACATCACAGGAACAAGTTTACAACGAAAGAACAGAAACGGAAAGCACTAATTTTAAACGGAATCACATGTGTGTCACTCGCTCAATTAGAAATACAGGAAAACTGAGAAGTGTTATATCGAACTGTACAGGAGAGGAACAAGTTTCCAACAAAAGAACAGGAAAGCAAAGCACTACTTTGTAAACGGAAGCACATGTGTGTCGCTCGCTCAATTAGGAATACAGGAAAAGTGAAAAGTGATATTTCGCATTGTACATCACAGGAACAAGTTTCCAACGTAAGAACATAAACGCAAAACATTACTTTGTAAACTAAATCACATGTGTGTCGCTCGCTCAATTAGGAATACAGGAAAAGTGAAAAGTGATAATTCGCATTGTACATCACAGGAACAAGTTTACAACGAAAGAACAGAAACGTAAAGCACTAATTTTATACGGAATCACATGTGTGTCGCTCGCTCAATTAGGAATACAGGAAAACGGAAAAGTGTTATCTCGCACTGTACGGCACAGAAACACGTTTCCATCCAAAAAAGAGAAAAGCAAAGCACAACTTTGTAAACTAATTCACATACGTGTCACCCGTTCAATTATTATAACAGGAAAACTGAAAAGTGATATAATCCTAACCCTAACCGTAACCGTAACCGTAACCCTAACCCTAACCATAACCCTAACCCTAACCTAACCCTAACCCTAACCCTACCCTAACCCTAACCCTAACCCTAACCCTAACCCTACCCACACCCTAACCCTAACTGTAACCCTAACCCTAGCCCTAACCCTACCCTAATCCTAACCCTAACCCTAACCCGACCCTAACCCTAACCCTAACCCTAACTTTTTCCTAACAGGAACAAGTTTCCAACAAAAGAACATAAACGCAAAACACTACTTTGTAAAGTAAATCACGTGTGTCTCGCTTAATTAGGAATATAGGAAAATTGAAAAGTGATATTTGGCATTGTACATCACAGGAACAAGTTTCTAATGAAAGAACATAAACGCAAAACACTAGTTTGTAAACTAAATCACATGTGTGTCGCTCACTCAATTAGGAATATAGGAAAATTGAAAAGTGATATATCGCATTGTACATTACAGGAACAAGTTTCCAACGAAAGAACAGGAAAGCAAAGCACTGCTTTGTAAACTGAAGCATATGTGTGTCGTTCGCTCAATTAGGAATACAGGAAACCTGAAAAGTGTTATATCGCACTGTACGGCACAGAAACAAGTTTCCATCCAAAGAAGAGAAAAGCAAAGCACAACTTTGTAAACTAATTCACATACGTGTCACCCGTTCAGTTATTATAAAGGAAAACTGAAAAGTGATATAATCCTAACCCTAACCGTAACCGTAACTGTAACCTTAACCAACCCTAACCCTACCCTAACCCTAACCATAAAGCTCACCCTAACGCTAACCGTAACCCTAACCCTAACCCTAGCCCATAACCCTAACCCTAACGCTAACCCTAACCCTAACCCTAACCCTAACCCTACCCTAACCCTAACCCTAACCCTAACCATAACCCTAAACCTAACCCTACCCCCACCCTAACCCTAACCCTAACCCTAACCCTAACCCTATCCCTAACCCTAACCCTAACTTTTTCCTAACAGGAACAAGTCTCCTACAAAAGAACATAAACACAAAACACTACTTTCTAAACTAAATCACATGTGTGTCGCTCACTTAATTAGGAATATAGGAAAATTGAAAAGTGATATTTCGCATTGTACATCACAGGAACAAGTTTACAACGAAAGAACAGAAACGGAAAGCACTAATTTTAAACGGAATCACATGTGTGTCACTCGCTCAATTAGGAATACAGGAAAACTGAAAAGTGTTATATCGAACTGTACAGGAGAGGAACAAGTTTCCAACAAAAGAACAGGAAAGCAAAGCACTACTTTGTAAACGGAAGCACATGTGTGTTGCTCGCTCAATTAGGAATACAGGAAAACTGAAAAGTGTTATCTAGCACTGTACAGCACAGAAAAAAAGAAGAGAAAAGCATAGCACAACTTTGTAAACTAATTCACATACGTGTCACCCGTTCAATTATTATAACAGGAAAACTGAAAAGTGATATAATCCTAACCCAACCGTAACCGTAACCGTAACCCTAACCCTAACCATAACCCTAACCCTAACCTAACCCTAACCCTAATCCTAACCCTAACCCTAACTTTTTCCTAACAGGAACAAGTTTCCAGCAAAAGAACATAAACGCAATACACTACTTTGTAAACAAAATCACATGTGTGTCTCGCTTAATTAGGAATATAGGAAAATTGAAAAGTGATATTTCGCTTTGTACATCACAGGAACAAGTTTCCAACGAAAGAACATAAACGCAAAACACTACATTGTAAACTAAATCACATGTGTGTCGCTCGCTCAATTAGGAGTATAGGAAAATTGAAAATTGATATATCGCATTGTACATCACAGGAACAAGTTTCCAACGAAAGAACAGGAAAGCAAAGCACTACTTTGTAAACTGAAGCACATGTGTGTCACTCGCTCAATTAGGAATAAAAGAAAACTGAAAAGTGTTATCTCGCACTGTACGGCACAGAAACAAGTTTCCATCCAAAGAAGAGAAAAGCAAAGCACAACTTTGCAAACTAATTCACATACGTGTCACCCGTTCAATTATTATAACAGGAAAACTGAAAAGTGATATAATACTAACCCTAACCTAACCGTAACCGTAACTCTAACCCTAACCATAAACCTAAACCTAACGCTAACCATAACCCTAACCCTAACCCTAGCCCCTAACCCTCACCCTAACGCTTACCCTAACCCTAACCCTAACCCTAACCCTAACCCTAACCCTAACCCTAACTTTTTCCTAACAGGAACAAGTTTCCAACGAAAGAACATAAACGCAAAACACTACTTTGTAAACTAAATCACATGTGTGTCGCTCGCACAATTAGGAATATAGGAAAATTGATAAGTGATATATCGCATTGTAAATCACAGGAACAAGTTTCCAATGAAAGAACAGGAAAGCAAAGCACTACTTTGTAAACTGAAGCACATGTGTGTCGCTCGCTCAATTAGGAATACAGGAAAACTGAAAAGTGTTATCTCGCACTGTACGGCACAGAAACAAGTTTCCATCCAAAGAAGAGAAAAGCAAAGCACAACTTTGTAAACTAATTCACATACGTGCCACCCTTTCAATTATTATAACAGGAAAACTGAAAAGTGATATAATCCTAACCCTAACCGTAACCGTAACTGTAACCTTAACCCTAACCCTAACCCTAACCCTACCCTAACCCTAACCATAAAGCTCACCCTAACGCTAACCGTAACCCTAACCCTAACCCTAGCCCATAACCCTACCCTAACGCTAACCCTAACCCTAACCCTAACCCTAACCCTAACCCTACCTAACCCTAACCCTAACCCTAACCATAACCCTAAACCTAACCCTACCCCCACCCTAACTCTAACCCTAACCCTAACCCTAACCCTATCCCTAACCCTAACCCTAACTTTTTCCTAACAGGAACAAGTCTCCTACAAAAGAACATAAACACAAAACACTACTTTCTAAACTAAATCACATGTGTGTCGCTCACTTAATTAGGAATATAGGAAAATTGAAAAGTGATATTTCGCATTGTACATCACAGGAACAAGTTTACAACGAAAGAACAGAAACGGAAAGCACTAATTTTAAACGGAATCACATGTGTGTCACTCGCTCATTTAGAAATACAGGAAAACTGAGAAGTGATATATCGAACTGTACAGCACAGGAACAAGTTTCCAACAAAAGAACAGGAAAGCAAACCACTACTTTGTAAACGGAAGCACATGTGTGTCGCTCGCTCAATTAGGAATACAGGAAAAGTGAAAAGTGATATTTCGCATTGTACATCACAGGAACAAGTTTCCAACGAAAGAACATAAACGCAAAACACTACTTTGTAAACTAAATCACATGTGTGTCGCTCGCTCAATTAGGAATACAGGAAAAGTGAAAAGTGGTAATTCGCATTGTACATCAGAGGAACAAGTTTACAACGAAAGAACAGAAACGTAAAGCACTAATTTTAAACGGAATCACATGTGTGTCGCTCGCTCATTTAGGAATACAGGAAAACGGAAAAGTGTTATCTCGCACTGTACGGCACAGAAACAAGTTTCCATCCAAAGAAGAGAAAAGCAAAGCACAACTTTGTAAACTAATTCACATACGTGTCACCCGTTCAATTATTATAACAGGAAAACTGAAAAGTGATATAATCCTAACCCTAACCGTAACCGTAACCGTAACCCTAACCCTAACCCTAACCCTAACCCTACCCCCACCCTAACCCTAACCCTAACCCTAACTTTTTCCTAACAGGAACAAGTTTCCAACAAATGAACATAAACGCAAAACACTATTTTGTAAACTAAATCACATGTATGTCTCGCTTAATTAGGAATACAGAAAAATTGAAAAGTGATATTTCGCATTGTACATCACAGGAACAAGTTTCCAACGAAAGAACAGGAAAGCAAAGCACTACTTTGTAAACTGAAGCACATGTGTGTCACTCGCTCAATTAGGAATACAGGAAAACTGAAAAGTGTTATCTCGCACTGTACGGCACAGAAACAAGTTTCCATCCAAAGAAGAGAAAGGCAAAGCACAACTTTGCAAACTAATTCACATACGTGTCACCCGTTCAATTATTATAACAGGAAAACAGAAAAGTGATATAATACTAACCCTAACCTAACCGTAACCGTAACTCTAACCCTAACCATAAACCTAAACCTAACGCTAACCGTAACCCTAACCCTAACCCTAGCCCATAACCCTAACCCTAACGCTAACCCTAACCCTAACCCTAACCCTACCCTAACCCTAACCCTAACCCTGACCCTAACCCTACCCCCACCCTAACCCTAACCCTAACCCTAACTTTTTCCTAACAGGAACAAGTTTCCAACGAAAGAACATGAATGCAAAACACTACTTTGTAAACTAAATCACATGTGTGTTGCTCGCTTAACTAGGAACATAGGAAAATTGAAAAGTGATATTTCGCATTGTACATCACAGGAACAAGTTTACAACGAAAGAACAGAAACGGAAAGCACTAATTTTAAACTGAATCACATGTGTGTCACTCGCTCAATTAGAAATACAAGAAAACTGAAAAGTGATATATCGAACTGTACAGTACAGGAACAAGTTTCCAACAAAAGAACAGGAAAGCAAGCACTTTGTAAACGGAAGCACATGTGTGTCGCTCGCTCAATTAGGAATACAGGAAAACGGAAAAGTGTTATCACGCACTGTACGGCACAGAAACAAGTTTCCATCCAAAGAAGAGAAAAGCAAAGCACAACTTTGTAAACTAATTCACATACATGTCACCCGTTCAATTATTATAACAGGAAAACTGAAAAGTGATATAATCCTAACCCTAACCCTAACCGTAACCGTAACTCTAACCCTAACCATAAAGCTAACCCTAATGCTAACCGTAAGGCTAACCCTAACCCTAACCCTAACCCTAACCCTAACCCTAACTCTACCCTAACCCTAACCCTAACCCTAACCCGACCCTAACCCTAACCCTAACTCTAACCCTAACTTTTTCCTAACAGGAACAAGTTTCCAACAAAAGAACATAAACGCAAAACACTACTTTGTAAAGTAAATCACATGTGTGTCTCGCTTAATTAGGAATATAGGAAAATTGAAAAGTGATATTTGGCATTGTACATCACAGGAACAAGTTTCCAACGAAAGAACATAAACGCAAAACACTACTTGTAAACTAAATCACATGTGTGTCGCTCGCTCAATTAGGAATATAGGAAAATTGAAAAGTGATATATCGCATTGTACATCACAGGAACAAGTTTCCAACAAAAGAACAGGAAAGCAAAGCACTGCTTTGTAAACTGAAGCACATGTGTGTCGCTCGCTCAATTAGGAATACAGGAAAACTGAAAAGTGTTATATCGCACTGTACGGCACAGAAAAAAAGAAGAGAAAAGCAAAGCACAACTTTGTAAACTAATTCACATACGTGTCACCCGTTCAATTATTATAACAGGAAAACTGAAAAGTGATATAATCCTAACCCTAACCGTAACCGTAACCGTAACCGTAACCCTAACCATAACCCTAACCCTAACCTAACCCTAACCCTAACCCTAACCCTAACCCTAACCCTAACCCTAACTTTTTCCTAACAGGAACAAGTTTCCAACAAAAGAACATAAACGCAAAACACTACTTTGTAAACTAAATCACATGTGTGTCGCTCGCTCAATTAGGAGTATAGGAAAATTGAAAATTGATATATCACATTGTACATCACAGGAACAAGTTTCCAACGAAAGAACAGGAAAGCAAAGCACTACTTTGTAAACTGAAGCACATGTGTGTCACTCGCTCAATTAGGAATACAGGAAAACTGAAAAGTGTTATCTCGCACTGTACGGCACAGAAACCAGTTTCCATCCAAAGAAGAGAAAACCAAGGAACAACTTTGCAAACTAATTCACATACGTGTCACCCGTTCAATTATTATAACAGGAAAACTGAAAAGTGATATAATACTAACCCTAACGTGACCGTAACCGGAACTCTAACCCTAACCATAAACCTAAACCTAACGCTAACCGTAACCGTAACCCTAACCCTAGCCCATAACCCTAACCCTAACCCTAACCCTAACCCTAACCCTAACCCTAACCCTAACCCTAACCGTAACCGTAACTGTAACACTAACCCTACCCTAACCCTAACCCTAACCCTAACCCTAACCCTAACCCTACCCACACCCTAACCCTAACCCTAACCCTAACTTTTTCCTAACAGGAACAAGTTTCCAATGAAAGAACATAAACGCAAAACACTACTTTGTAAACTAAATCACATGTGTGTCGCTCGCTCAATTAGGAATAAAGGAAAAGTGAAAAGTGATAATTCGCATTGTACATCACAGGAACAAGTTTACAACGAAAGAACAGAAACGGAAAGCACTAATTTTAAACGGAATCACATGTGTGTCACTCGCTCAATTAGAAATACAGGAAAACTGAGAAGTGTTATATCGAACTGTACAGGAGAGGAACAAGTTTCCAACAAAAGAACAGGAAAGCAAAGCACTACTTTGTAAACCGAAGCACATGTGTGTCGCTCGCTCAATTAGGAATACAGGAAAAGTGAAAAGTGATATTTCGCATTGTACATCACAGGAACAAGTTTCCAACGTAAGAACATAAACGCAAAACATTACTTTGTAAACTAAATCACATGTGTGTCGCTCGCTCAATTAGGAATACAGGAAAAGTGAAAAGTGATAATTCGCATTGTACATCACAGGAACAAGTTTACAACGAAAGAACAGAAACGTAAAGCACTAATTTTATACGGAATCACATGTGTGTCGCTCGCTCAATTAGGAATACAGGAAAACGGAAAAGTGTTATCTCGCACTGTACGGCACAGAAACACGTTTCCATCCAAAAAAGAGAAAAGCAAAGCACAACTTTGTAAACTAATTCACATACGTGTCACCCGTTCAATTATTATAACAGGAAAACTGAAAAGTGATATAATCCTAACCCTAACCGTAACCGTAACCGTAACCCTAACCCTAACCATAACCCTAACCCTAACCTAACCCTAACCCTAACCCTACCCTAACCCTAACCCTAACCCTAACCCTAACCCTACCCACACCCTAACCCTAACTGTAACCCTAACCCTAGCCCTAACCCTACCCTAATCCTAACCCTAACCCTAACCCGACCCTAACCCTAACCCTAACCCTAACCCTAACTTTTTCCTAACAGGAACAAGTTTCCAACAAAAGAACATAAACGCAAAACACTACTTTGTAAAGTAAATCACGTGTGTCTCGCTTAATTAGGAATATAGGAAAATTGAAAAGTGATATCTGGCATTGTATATCACAGGAACAAGTTTCTAACGAAAGAACATAAACGCAAAACACTAGTTTGTAAACTAAATCACATGTGTGTCGCTCACTCAATTAGGAATATAGGAAAATTGAAAAGTGATATATCGCATTGTACATTACAGGAACAAGTTTCCAACGAAAGAACAGGAAAGCAAAGCACTGCTTTGTAAACTGAAGCATATGTGTGTCGTTCGCTCAATTAGGAATACAGGAAACCTGAAAAGTGTTATATCGCACTGTACGGCACAGAAACAAGTTTCCATCCAAAGAAGAGAAAAGCAAAGCACAACTTTGTAAACTAATTCACATACGTGTCACCCGTTCAGTTATTATAAAGGAAAACTGAAAAGTGATATAATCCTAACCCTAACCGTAACCGTAACCCCAACCCTAACCATAACCCTAACCCTAACCTAACCCTAACCCTAACCCTAACCCTAACCCTAACCCTAACCCTAATCCTACCCTAACCGTAACCCTAACCCTAACCCTAACCCTAACTTTTTCCTATCAGAAACAAGTTTCCAACGAAAGAACACAAACGGAAAACACTACTTTGTAAACTAAATCACATGTGTGTCGCTCGCTCAATTAGGAATACAGGAAAAGTGACATGTGATAATTCGCATTGTACATCACAGGAACAAGTTTACAACGAAAGAACAGAAACGTAAAGCACTAATTTTAAACGGAATCACATGTGTGTCGCTCACTCAATTAGGAATACAGGAAAACGGAAAAGTGTTATCTCGCACTGTACGGCACAGAAACAAGTTTCCATCCAAAGAAGAGAAAAGCAAAGCACAACTTTGTAAACTAATTCACATACGTGTCACCCGTTCAATTATTATAACAGGAAAACTGAAAAGTGATATAATCCTAACCCTAACCGTAACCGTAACCTTAACTCTAACCCTAACCATAAAGCTAACCCTAACGCTAACCGTATCGCTAACCCTAACCCTAGCCCATAACCGTAACCCTAACGCTAACCCTAAACCTAACCCTACCCACACCCTAACCCTAACCCTAACCCTAATCCAAACCCTAACCCTACCCTAACCCTAACACTAACTCTAACCCTAACCCGACCCTAACCCTAACCCTAACCCTAACCCTAACTTTTTCCTAACAGGAACAAGTTTCCAACAAAAGAACATAAAAGCAAAACACTACTTTGTAAACTAAATCACATGTGTGTCTCGCTTAATTAGGAATATAGGAAAATTGAAAAGTGATATTTCGCATTGTACATCACAGGAACAAGTTTCCAACGAAAGAACAGAAACCGAAAGCACTAATTTTAAACGGAATTACATGTGTGTCACTCGCTCAATTAGGAATACAGGAAAACTGAAAAGTGATATATCGAACTGTACAGCACAGGAACAAGTTTCCAACAAAAGAACAGGAAAGCAAAGCACTACTTTGTAAACGGAAGCACATGTGTGTCGCTCGCTCAATTAAGAATACAGGAAAACTGAAAAATGTTATCTCGCACTGTTCGGCAAAGAAACAAGTTTCTATCCAAAGAAGAGAAAAGCAAAGCACAACTTTGTAAACTAATTCACATACGTGTCACCCGTTCAATTATTATAACAGGAAAACTGAAAAGTGATATAATCCTAACCCTAACGCTAAACCTAACCCTAACCCTAACCCTACCCTAACCCTAACCCTAACCTTAACCCTAACCCTAACCCTAACCCTTACCCTACCCCCACCCTAACCCTAACCCTAACCCTAACTTTTTCCTAACAGGAACAAGTTTCCAACGAAAGAACATGAATGCAAAACACTACCTTGGAAACTAAATCACATGTGTGTTGCTCGCTTAATTAGGAATATAGGAAAATTGAAAAGTGATATTTCCCATTGTACATCACAGGAACAAGTTTACAACGAAAGAACAGAAACGGAAAGCACTAAGTTTAAACGGAATCACATGTGTGTCACTCGCTCAATTAGAAATACAAGAAAACTGAAAAGTGATATATCGAACTGTACAGTACAGGAACAAGTTTCCAACAAAAGAACAGGAAAGCAAAGCACTTTGTAAACGGAAGCACATGTGTGTCGCTCGCTCAATTAGGAATACAGGTAAACTGAAAAGTGTTATCTCGCACTGTACAGCAAAGAAACAAGTCTCTATCCAAAGAAGAGAAAAGCAAAGCACAACTTTGTAAACTAATTCACATACTTGTCACCCATTCAATTATTATAACAGGAAAACTGAAAAGTGATATAATCCTAACCCTAACCGTAACTGTAACCCTAAACCTAACCATAACCCTAACCCTACCCTAACCCTAACCCTAACCCTAACCCTAACCCTAATCCTATCCTAACCCTAACCCTACCCTAACCCTAACCCTAAACCTAACCGTAACCCTAACCCTAACCCTAACCCGACCCTAACCCTAACCCTAACCCTAACCCTAACCCTAACCCTAACTTTTTCCTAACAGGAACAAGTTTCCAACAAATGAACATAAACGCAAAACACTACTTTGTAAACTAAATCACATGTGTGTTGCTCGCTTAATTAGGAATATAGGAAAATTGAAAAGTGATATATCGCATTGTACATCACAAGAACAAGTTTACAACGAATGAACTGTAAAGGAAAGCACTAATTTTAAACGGAATCACATGTGTGTCACTCGCTCAATTAGGAATAGGGGAAAACTGAAAAGTGGTATATCGAACTGTACAGCACAGGAACAAGTTTCCAACAAAAGAACAGGAAAGCAAAGCACTACTTTGTAAACGGAAGCACATGTGTGTCGCTCGCTCAATTAGGAATACAGGAAAACTGAAAAGTGTTATCTCGCACTGTACGGCACAGAAAAAAGAAGAGAAAAGCTAAGCACAACTTTGTAAACTAATTCACATAAGTGTCACCCGTTCAATTATTATAAAGGAAAACTGAAAAGTGATATAATCCTAACCCTAACCGTAACTGTAACCCTAACCCTAACTATAACCCTAACCCTACCCTAACCCTAACCCTAACCCTAACCCTAACCCTAACCCTAACCCTAATCCTACCCTAACCCAAACCCTAACCCCAACCCTAACTTTTTCCTAACAGGAACAAGTTTCGAACGAAAGAACATAAACGCAAAACACTACTTTGTAAACTAAATTACATGTGTGTCGCCCGCTCAATTAGGAATACAGGAAAAGTGAAAAGTGATATTTCGCATTGTACATCACAGGAACAAGTTTCCAACGAAAGAACATAAACGCAAAACACTACTTTGTAAACTAAATAACATGTGTGTCGCTCGCTCAATTAGGAATACAGGAAAAGTGACAAGTGATAATTCGCATTGTACATCACAGGAACAATTTTCCAACGAAAGAACAGAAACGTAAAGCACTAATTTTAAACGGAATCACATGTGTGTCGCTCACTCAATTAGGAATACAGGAAAACGGAAAAGTGTTATCTCGCACTGTACGGCACAGAAACAAGTTTCCATCCAAAGAAGAGAAAAGCAAAGCACAACTTTGTAAACTAATTCACATACGTGTCACCCGTTCAGTTATTATAACAGGAAAACTGAAAAGTGATATAATCCTAACACTAACCGTAACCGTAAACGTAACTCTAACCCTAACCATAAAGCTAACCCTATTGCTAACCGTAACGCTAACCCTAACCCTAGCCCATAACCGTAACCCTACCGCTAACCCTAACCATAACCCTACCCTAACCCTAACCCTAACCCTAACCCTAACGCTAACCCTAACCCTAACCCTAACCCTAACCCTAACCCTAACTCTAACCCTAACCCTAACCCCAACCCTAACCCTACCCTAACCCTAACCGTAACCCTAACCCTAACGCTAACCCTAACCCTACCCACACCCTAACCCTAACCCTAACATTTTCCTAACAAGAACAAGTTTCCAACGAAAGAACATGAATGCAAAACACTACTCTGTAAAGTAAATCACATGTGTGTCGCTCGCTCAATTAGGAATATAGGAAAATTGAAAAGTGATATATCGCATTGTACATCACAGGAACAAGTTTCCAACGAAAGAACAGGAAAGCAAAGCACTACTTTGTAAACTGAAGCAAATGTGTGTCGCTCGCTCAATTAGGAATACAGGAAAACTGAAAAGTGTTATCTCGCACTGTACGGCACAGAAAAAAAGAAGAGAAAAGCAAAGCACAACTTTGTAAACTAATTCACATACGTGTCACCCATTCAATTATTATAAAGGAAAACTGAAAAGTGATATAATCCTAACCCTAACCGTAACCGTAATCGTAACTCTAACCCTAACCATAAACCTAAACCTAACGCTAACCGTAACCCTAACCCAAACCCTAACACATAACCCTAACCCTAATGCTAACTCTAACCCTAACCCTACCCTAACCCTAACCCTAACCGTAACCCTAACCCTACCCTAACCCTAACCCTAACCCTAAACCTAAACCTAACCCTACCCCAACCCTAACCCTAACCCTAACCCTAACCCTAACCCTAACCCTAATCGTACCTTATCCCAAACCCTAACCCTAACCCTAACTTTTTCCTAACAGGAACAAGTTTCGAACGAAAGAACATAAACGCAAAACACTACTTTGTAAACTAAATTACATGTGTGTCGCCCGCTCAATTAGGAATACAGGAAAAGTGAAAAGTGATATTTCGCATTGTACATCACAGGAACAAGTTTCCAACGAAAGAACATAAACGCAAAACACTACTTTGTAAACTAAATAACATGTGTGTCGCTCCCTCAATTAGGAATACAGGAAAAGTGACAAGTGATAATTCGCATTGTACATCACAGGAACAAGTTTACAACGAAAGAACAGAAACGTAAAGCACTTATTTTAAACGGAATCACATGTGTGTCGCTCACTCAATTAGGAATACAGGAAAACGGAAAAGTGTTATCTCGCACTGTACGGCACAGAAACAAGTTTCCATCCAAAGAAGAGAAAAGCAAAGCACAACTTTGTAAACTAATTCACATACGTGTCACCCGTACAATTATTATAACAGGAAAACTGAAAAGTGATATAATCCTAACACTAACCGTAACCGTAAACGTAACTCTAACCCTAACCATAAAGCTAACCCTAATGCTAACCCTAACCCTAACCTTAGCCCAAAACCGTAACCCTACCGCTAACCCTAACCATAACCCTACCCTAAACCTAACCCTAACCCTAACCCTAACGCTAACCCTAACCCTAACCCTAACCCTACCCTAACCCTAACCCTAACAATAACCCTACCCTAACCCTAACCGTAACCCTAACCATAACCCTAACCCTAACCCTACCCACATCCTAACCCTAACCCTAACCCTAACCCTAACCCTAACCCTAACCCTAAACCTAACCCTACCCCCACCCTACCCTAACCCTAACCCTAACCCTAACCCTATCCCTAACCCTAACCCTAACTTTTTCCTAACAGGAACAAGTCTCCTACAAAAGAACATAAACACAAAACACTACTTTCTAAACTAAATCACATGTGTGTCGCTCACTTAATTAGGAATATAGGAAAATTGAAAAGTGAAATTTCGCTTTGTACATCACAGGAACAAGTTTACAAGGAAAGAACAGAAACGGAAAGCACTAATTTTAAACGGAATCACATGTGTGTCACTAGCTCAATTAGAAATACAGGAAAACTGAAAAGTGATATATCGAACTGTACAGCACAGGAACAAGTTTCCAACAAAAGAACAGGAAAGCAAAGCCCTACTTTGTAAACGGAAGCACATGTGTGTCGCTCGCTCAATTAAGAATACAGGAAAACTGAAAAGTGTTATCTCGCACTGTTCGGCAAAGAAACAAGTTTCTATCCAAAGAAGAGAAAAGCAAAGCACAACTTTGTAAACTAATTCACATACGTGTCACCCGTTCAATTATTATAACAGGAAAACTGAAAAGTGATATAATCCTAACCCTAACCGTAACCGTAACTGTAACCCTAACCCTAACCATAACCCTAACCCTACCCTAACCCTAACCCTAACCCTAACCCTAACCCTAATCCTATCCTAACCCTAACCCTAACCCTAACCCTAACCCTAACCCGACCCTAACCCTAACCCTAACCCTAATCCTATCCTAACCCTAACCCTACACTAACCCTAACCCTAACCCTAACCCTAACCGTAACCCTAACCCTAACCCTAACCCGACCCTAACCCTAACCCTAACCCTAACCCTAACTTTTTCCTAACAGGAACAAGTTTCCAACAAATGAACATAAACGCAAAACACTACTTTGTAAACTAAATCACATGTGTGTTGCTCGCTTAATTAGGAATATAGGAAAATTGAAAAGTGATATATCGCATTGTACATGACAAGAACAAGTTTACAACGAATGAACTGTAAAGGAAAGCACTAATTTTAAACGGAATCACATGTGTGTCACTCGCTCAATTAGGAATAGGGGAAAACTGAAAAGTGATATATCGAACTGTACAGTACAGGAACAAGTTTCCAACAAAAGAACAGGAAAGCAAAGCACTACTTTGTAAACGGAAGCACATGTGTGTCGCTCGCTCAATTAGGAATACAGGAAAACGGAAAAGTGTTATCTCGCACTGTACGGCACAGAAACAAGTTTCCATCCAAAGAAGAGAAAAGCAAAGCACAACTTTGTAAACTAATTCACATACGTGTCACCCGTTCAATTATTATAACAGGAAAACTGAAAAGTGATATAATCCTAACACTAACCGTAACCGTCAACGTAACTCTAACCCTAACCATAAAGCTAACCCTAATGCTAACCCTAACCCTAACCTTAGCCCAAAACCGTAACCCTACCGCTAACCCTAACCATAACCCTACCCTAACCCTAACCCTAACCCTAACCCTAACGCTAACCCTAACCCTAACCCTAACCCTACCCTAACCCTAACCCTAACAATAACCCTACCCTAACCCTAACCGTAACCCTAACCATAATCCTAACCCTAACCCTACCCACATCCTAACCCTAACCCTAACCCTAACCCTAACCCTAACCCTAAACCTAACCCTACCCCCACCCTACCCTAAACCTAACCCTAACCCTAACCCTATCCCTAACCCTAACCCTAACTTTTTCCTAACAGGAACAAGTCTCCTACTAAAGAACATAAACACAAAACACTACTTTCTAAACTAAATCACATGTGTGTCGCTCACTTAATTAGGAATATAGGAAAATTGAAAGGTGAAATTTCGCTTTGTACATCACAGGAACAAGTTTACAAGGAAAGAACAGAAACGGAAAGCACTAATTTTAAACGGAATCACTTGTGTGTCACTAGCTCAATTAGAAATACAGGAAAACTGAAAAGTGATATATCGAACTGTACAGCACAGGAACAAGTTTCCAACAAAAGAACAGGAAAGCAAAGCCCTACTTTGTAAACGGAAGCACATGTGTGTCGCTCGCTCAATTAAGAATACAGGAAAACTGAAAAGTGTTATCTCGCACTGTTCGGCAAAGAAACAAGTTTCTATCCAAAGAAGAGAAAAGCAAAGCACAACTTTGTAAACTAATTCACATACGTGTCACCCGTTCAATTATTATAACAGGAAAACTGAAAAGTGATATAATCCTAACCCTAACCGTAACCGTAACTGTAACCCTAACCCTAACCATAACCCTAACCCTACCCTAACCCTAACCCTAACCCTAACCCTAACCCTAACCCGAATCCTATCCTAACCCTAACCCTAACCCTAACCCTAACCCTAACCCTAATCCTATCCTAACCCTAACCCTACACTAACCCTAACCCTAACCCTAACCCTAACCGTAACCCTAACCCTAACCCTAACCCGACCCTAACCCTAACCCTAACCCTAACCCTAACTTTTTCCTAACAGGAACAAGTTTCCAACAAATGAACATAAACGCAAAACACTACTTTGTAAACTAAATCACATGTGTGTTGCTCGCTTAATTAGGAATATAGGAAAATTGAAAAGTGATATATCGCATTGTACATCACAAGAACAAGTTTACAACGAATGAACTGTAAAGGAAAGCACTAATTTTAAACGGAATCACATGTGTGTCACTCGCTCAATTAGGAATAGGGGAAAACTGAAAAGTGATATATCGAACTGTACAGCACAGGAACAAGTTTCCAACAAAAGAACAGGAAAGCAAAGCACTACTTTGTAAACGGAAGCACATGTGTGTCGCTCGCTCAATTAGGAATACAGGAAAACTGAAAAGTGTTATCTCGCACTGTACGGCACACAAAAAAGAAGAGAAAAGCAAAGCACAACTTTGTAAACTAATTCACATAAGTGTCACCCGTTCAATTATTATAACAGGAAAACTGAAAAGTGATATAATCCAAACCCTAACCGTAACTGTAACCCTAACCCTAACCATAACCCTAACCCTACCCTAACCCTAACCCTAACCCTAACCGTTACCCTAACCCTAACCCTAATCCTACCCTAACCCAAACCCTAACCCTAACCCTAACTTTTTCCTAACAGGAACAAGTTTCGAACGAAAGAACATAAACGCAAAACACTACTTTGTAAACTAAATTACATGTGTGTCGCCCGCTCAATTAGGAATACAGGAAAAGTGAAAAGTGATATTTCGCATTGTACATCACAGGAACAAGTTTCCAACGAAAGAACATAAACGCAAAACACTACATTGTAAACTAAATAACATGTGTGTCGCTCGCTCAATTAGGAATACAGGAAAAGTGACAAGTGATAATTCGCATTGTACATCACAGGAACAAGTTTACAACGAAAGAACAGAAACGTAAAGCACTAATTTTAAACGGAATCACATGTGTGTCGCTCACTCAGTTAGGAATACAGGAAAACGGAAAAGTGTTATCTCGCACTGTACGGCACAGAAACAAGTTTCCATCCAAAGAAGAGAAAAGCAAAGCACAACTTTGTAAACTAATTCACATACGTGTCACCCGTTCAATTATTATAACAGGAAAACTGAAAAGTGATATAATCCTAACACTAACCGTAACCGTAAACGTAACTCTAACCCTAACCATAAAGCTAACCCTAATGCTAACCATAACGCTAACCCTAACCTTAGCCCATAACCGTAACCCTACCGCTAACCCTAACCATAACCCTACCCTAACCCTAACCCTAACCCTAACCCTAACGCTAACCCTAACACTAACCCTACCCTAACCCTAACCCTAACCCTACCCTAACCCTAACCGTAACCCTAACCATAACCCTAACCCTAACCCTACCCACATCGTAACCCTAACCCTAACCCTAACCCTAACCCTAAACCTAACCCTACCCCCACCCTAACCCTAAACCTAACCCTAACCCTAACCCTATCCCTAACCCTAACCCTAACTTTTTCCTAACAGGAACAAGTCTCCTACAAAAGAACATAAACACAAAACACTACTTTCTAAACTAAATCACATGTGTGTCGCTCACTTAATTGGGAATATAGGAAAATTGAAAAGTGAAATTTCGCATTGTACATCACAGGAACAAGTTTACAAGGAAAGAACAGAAACAGAAAGCACTAATTTTAAACGGAATCACATGTGTGTCACTCGCTCAATTAGGAATACAGGAAAACTGAAAAGTGTTATATGGAACTGTACTGGAGAAGAACAAGTTTCCAACAAAAGAACAGGAAAGCAAAGCACTACTTTGTAAACGGAAGCACATGTGTGTCGCTCGCTCAATTAGGAATACAGGTAAACTGAAAAGTGTTATCTCGCACTGTACAGCACAGAAAAAAAGAAGAGAAAAGCATAGCACAACTTTGTAAACTAATTCACATACGTGTTACCCTTTCAATTATTATAACAGGAAAACTGAAAATGATATAATCCTAACCCTAACCGTAACCGTAACCGTAACCCTAACCCTAACCATAACCCTAACCCTAACCTAACCCTAACCCTAACCCTAACCCTAACCCTAACCCTAACACTAACTTTTTCCTAACAGGAACATGTTTCCAACGAAAGAACATAAACGCAAAACACTACTTTGTAAACTAAATCACATGTGTGTCGCTCGCTCAATTAGGAGTATAGGAAAATTGAAAATTGATATATCGCATTGTACATCACAGGAACAAGTTTCCAACGAAAGAACAGGAAAGCAAAGCACTACTTTGTAAACTGAAGCACATGTGTTTCACTCGCTCAATTAGAAATACAGGAAAACTGAAAAGTGTTATCTCGCACTGTACGGCACAGAAACAAGTTTCCATCCAAAGAAGAGAAAAGCAAAGCACAACTTTGCAAACTAATTCACATACGTGTCACCCGTTCAATTATTATAACAGGAAAACTGAAAAGTGATATAATAGTAACCCTAACCTAACCCTAACCCTATCCCATAACCCTAACCCTAACGCTAACCCTAACCCTAACCCTAACCCTACCCTAACCCTAACCCTAACCCTAACCCTAACCCTAACCCCACCTTAACCCTAACCCTAACCATAACTTTTTCCTAACAGGAACAAGTTTCCAACGAAAGAACATGAATGCAAAACACTACTTTGTAAACTAAATCACATGAGTGTTGCTCGCTTAACTAGTAACATAGGAAAATTGAAAAGTGATATTTCGCATTGTACATCACAGGAACAAGTTTACAACGAAAGAACAGAAACGGAAAGCAGTAATTTTAAACGGAATCACATGTGTGTCACTCGCTCAATTAGAAATACAAGAAAACTGAAAAGTGATATATCGAACTGTACAGAACAGGAACAAGTTTCCAACAAAAGAACAGGAAAGCAAAGCACTTTGTAAACGGAAGCACATGTGTGTCGCTCGCTCAATTAAGAATACAGGAAAACTGAAAAGTGTTATCTCGCACTGTAAGGCAAAGAAACAAGTTTCTATCCAAAGAAGAGAAAAGCAAAGCACAACTTTGTAAACTAATTCATATACGTGTCATCCGTTCAATTATTATAACAGGAAAACTGAAAAGTGATATAATCCTAACCCTAACCGTAACCGTAACTGTAACCCTAACCCTAACCATAACCCTAACCCTACCCTAACCCTAACCCTAACCCTAACCCTAAACCTAACCCTAATCCTATCCTAACCCTAACCCTATCCTAACCCTAACCCTAACCCTAACCCTAACCCTAACCCTAACCCTAACCCTAACTTTTTCCTAACAGGAACAAGTTTCCAACAAATGAACATAAACGCAAAACACTACTTTGTGAACTAAATCAAATGTGTGTTGCTCGCTTAATTAGGAATATAGGAAAATTGAAAAGTGATATTTTGCATTGTACATCACAGGAACAAGTTTCCAACGAAAGAACAGAAACCGAAAGCACTAATTTTAAACGGAATTACATGTGTGTCACTCGCTCAATTAGGAATACAGGAAAACTGAAAAGTTTTATATCGAACTGTACAGCACAGGAACAAGTTTCCAACAAAAGAACAGGAAAGCAAAGCAGTACTTTGTAAACGGAAGCACATGTGTGTCGCTCGCTCAATTAAGAATACAGGAAAACTGAAAAGTGTTATCTCACACTGTTCGGCAAAGAAACAAGTTTCTATCCAAAGAAGAGAAAAGCAAAGCACAACTTTGTAAACTAATTCACATACGTGTCACCCGTTCAATTATTATAACAGGAAAACTGAAAAGTGATATAATCCTAACCCTAAAGCTAAACCTAACCCTAACCCTAACCCTACCCTAACCCTAACTCTAACCCTAACCCTAACCCTTACCCTACCCCCACCCTAACCCTAACCCTAACCCTAACTTTTTCCTAACAGGAACAAGTTTCCAACGAAAGAACATGAATGCAAAACACTACTTTGTAAACTAAATCACATGTGTGTTGCTCGCTTAATTAGGAATATAGGAAAATTGAAAAGTGATATTTCCCATTGTACATCACAGGAACAAGTTTACAACGAAAGAACAGAAACGGAAAGCACTAAGTTTAAACGGAATCACATGTGTGTCACTCGCTCAATTAGAAATACAAGAAAACTGAAAAGTGATATATCGAGCTGTACAGTACAGGAACAAGTTTCCAACAAAAGAACAGGAAAGCAAAGCACTTTGTAAACGGAAGCACATGTGTGTCGCTCGCTCAATTAGGAATACAGGTAAACTGAAAAGTGTTATCTCGCACTGTACAGCAAAGAAACAAGTCTCTATCCAAAGAAGAGAAAAGCAAAGCACAACTTTGTAAACTAATTCACATACGTGTCACCCGTTCAATTATTATAACAGGAAAACTGAAAAGTGATATAATCCTAACCCTAACCGTAACTGTAACCCTAAACCTAACCATAACCCTAACCCTACCCTAACCCTAACCCTAACCCTAACCCTAACCCTAATCCTATCCTAACCCTAACCCTACCCTAACCCTAACCCTAAACCTAACCGTAACCCTAACCCTAACCCTAACCCGACCCTAACCCTAACCCTAACCCTAACCCTAACCCTAACCCTAACTTTTTCCTAACAGGAACAAGTTTCCAACAAATGAACATAAACGCAAAACACTACTTTGTAAACTAAATCACATGTGTGTCGCTCGCTCAATTAGGAGTATAGGAAAATTTAAAATTGATATATCGCATTGTACATCACAGGAACAAGTTTCCAACGAAAGAACAGGAAAGCAAAGCACTACTTTGTAAACTGAAGCACATGTGTTTCACTCGTTCAATTAGAAATACAGGAAAACTGAAAAGTGTTATCTCGCACTGTACGGCACAGAAACAAGTTTCCATCCAAAGAAGAGAAAAGCAAAGCACAACTTTGCAAACTAATTCACATACGTGTCACCCGTTCAATTATTATAACAGGAAAACTGAAAAGTGATATAATAGTAACCCTAACCTAACCGTAACCGTAACTCTAACCCTAACCATAAACCTAAACCTAACGATAACCGTAACCCTAACCCTAACCCTAGCCCATAACCCTAACCCTAACGCTAACCCTAACCCTAACCCTAACCCTACCCTAACCCTAACCCTAACCCTAACCCCACCCTAACCCTAACCCTAACCCTAACTTTTTCCTAACAGGAACAAGTTTCCAACAAATGAACATAAACGCAAAAGACTACTTTGTGAACTAAATCAAATGTGTGTTGCTCGCTTAATTAGGAATATAGGAAAATTGAAAAGTGATATTTTGCATTGTACATCACAGGAACAAGAACAAGTTTCCAACGAAAGAACAGAAACCGAAAGCACTAATTTTAAACGGAATTACATGTGTGTCACTCGCTCAATTAGGAATACAGGAAAACTGAAAAGTGATATATCGAACTGTACAGCACAGGAACAAGTTTCCAACAAAAGAACAGGAAAGCAAAGCACTACTTTGTAAACGGAAGCACATGTGTGTCGCTCGCTCAATTAAGAATACAGGAAAACTGAAAAGTGTTATCTCGCACTGTTCGGCAAAGAAACAAGTTTCTATCCAAAGAAGAGAAAAGGAAAGCACAACTTTGTAAACTAATTCACATACGTGTCACCCGTTCAATTATTATAACAGGAAAACTGAAAAGTGATATAATCCTAACCCTAACGCTAAACCTAACCCTAACCCTAACCCTACCCTAACCCTAACCCTAACCCTAACCCTAACCCTTACCCTACCCCCACCCTAACCCTAACCCTAACCCTAACTTTTTCCTAACAGGAACAAGTTTCCAACGAAAGAACATGAATGCAAAACACTACCTTGTAAACTAAATCACATGTGTGTTGCTCGCTTAATTAGGAATATAGGAAAATTGAAAAGTGATATTTCCCATTGTACATCACAGGAACAAGTTTACAACGAAAGAACAGAAACGGAAAGCACTAAGTTTAAACGGAATCACATGTGTGTCACTCGCTCAATTAGAAATACAAGAAAACTGAAAAGTGATATATCGAACTGTACAGTACAGGAACAAGTTTCCAACAAAAGAACAGGAAAGCAAAGCACTTTGTAAACGGAAGCACATGTGTGTCGCTCGCTCAATTAGGAATACAGGTAAACTGAAAAGTGTTATCTCGCACTGTACAGCAAAGAAACAAGTCTCTATCCAAAGAAGAGAAAAGCAAAGCACAACTTTGTAAACTAATTCACATACGTGTCACCCGTTCAATTATTATAACAGGAAAACTGAAAAGTGATATAATCCTAACCCTAACCGTAACTGTAACCCTAAACCTAACCATAACCCTAACCCTACCCTAACCCTAACCCTAACCCTAACCCTAACCCTAACCCTAATCCTATCCTAACCCTAACCCTACCCTAACCCTAACCCTAAACCTAACCGTAACCCTAACCCTAACCCTAACCCGACCCTAACCCTAACCCTAACCCTAACCCTAACCCTAACCCTAACTTTTTCCTAACAGGAACAAGTTTCCAACAAATGAACATAAACGCAAAACACTACTTTGTAAACTAAATCACATGTGTGTTGCTCGCTTAATTAGGAATATAGGAAAATTGAAAAGTGATATATCGCATTGTACATCACAAGAACAAGTTTACAACGAATGAACTGTAAAGGAAAGCACTAATTTTAAACGGAATCACATGTGTGTCACTCGCTCAATTAGGAATAGGGGAAAACTGAAAAGTGGTATATCGAACTGTACAGCACAGGAACAAGTTTCCAACAAAAGAACAGGAAAGCAAAGCACTACTTTGTAAACGGAAGCACATGTGTGTCGCTCGCTCAATTAGGAATACAGGAAAACTGAAAAGTGTTATCTCGCACTGTACGGCACACAAAAAAGAAGAGAAAAGCAAAGCACAACTTTGTAAACTAATTCACATAAGTGTCACCCGTTCAATTATTATAAAGGAAAACTGAAAAGTGATATAATCCTAACCCTAACCGTAACTGTAACCCTAACCCTAACTATAACCCTAACCCTACCCTAAACCTAACCCTAACCCTAACCCTAACCCTACCCTAACCCAAACCCTAACCCTAACCCTAACTTTTTCCTAACAGGAACAAGTTTCGAACGAAAGAACATAAACGCAAAACACTACTTTGTAAACTAAATTACATGTGTGTCGCCCGCTCAATTAGGAATACAGGAAAAGTGAAAAGTGATATTTCGCATTGTACATCACAGGAACAAGTTTCCAACGAAAGAACATAAACGCAAAACACTACTTTGTAAACTAAATAACATGTGTGTCGCTCGCTCAATTAGGAATACAGGAAAAGTGACAAGTGATAATTCGCATTGTACATCACAGGAACAAGTTTACAACGAAAGAACAGAAACGTAAAGCACTAATTTTAAACGGAATCACATGTGTGTCGCTCACTCAATTAGGAATACAGGAAAACGAAAAGTGTTATCTCGCACTGTACGGCACAGAAACAAGTTTCCATCCAAAGAAGAGAAAAGCAAAGCACAACTTTGTAAACTAATTCACATACGTGTCACCCGTTCAATTATTATAACAGGAAAACTGAAAAGTGATATAATCCTAACACTAACCGTAACCGTAAACGTAACTCTAACCCTAACCATAAAGCTAACCCTATTGCTAACCGTAACGCTAACCCTAACCCTAGCCCATAACCGTAACCCTACCGCTAACCCTAACCATAACCCTACCCTAACCCTAACCCTAACCCTAACCCTAACGCTAACCCTAACCCTAACCCTACCCTAACCCTAACCCTAACCCTAACCCTAACCCTAACTCTAACCCTAACCCTAACCCCAACCCTAACCCTACCCTAACCCTAACCGTAACCCTAACCCTAACGCTAACCCTAACCCTACCCACACCCTAACCCTAACCCTAACATTTTCCTAACAAGAACAAGTTTCCAACGAAAGAACTTGAATGCAAAACACTACTTTGTAAACTAAATCACATGTGTGTCGCTCGCTCAATTAGGAATATAGGAAAATTGAAAAGTGATATATCGCATTGTACATCACAGGAACAAGTTTCCAACGAAAGAACAGGAAAGCAAAGCACTACTTTGTAAACTGAAGCAAATGTGTGTCGCTCGCTCAATAAGGAATACAGGAAAACTGAAAAGTGTTATCTCGCACTGTACGGCACAGAAAAAAAGAAGAGAAAAGCAAAGCACAACTTTGTAAACTAAATCACATACGTGTCACCCATTCAATTATTATAAAGGAAAACTGAAAAGTGATAAAATCCTAACCCTAAACGTAACCGTAATCGTAACTCTAAACCTAACCATAAACCTAACCCTAACGCTAACCGTAACCCTAACCCTAACCCAAACACATAACCCTAACCCTAACGCTAACTCTAACCCTAACCCGAGCCTAACCCTAACCCTAACCCTAACCCTAACACTACCCCCACCCTAACCCTAACCCTAACCCTAACCCTATCCCTAACCCTAACCCTAACTTTTTCCTAAGAGGAACAAGTCTCCTACAAAAGAACATAAACACAAAACACTACTTTCTAAACTAAATCACATGTGTGTCGCTCACTTAATGAGGAATATAGGAAAATTGAAAAGTGATATTTCGCATTGTACATCACAGTAACAAGTTTACAAGGAAAGAACAGAAACGGAAAGCACTAATTTTAAATGGAATCACATGTGTGTCATTCGCTCAATTAGGAATACAGGAAAACTGAAAAGTGTTATATCGAACTGTACAGAACAGGAACAAGTTTCCAACAAAAGAACAGGAAAGCAAAGCACTTTGTAAACGGAAGCACATGTGTGTCGCTCGCTCAATTAAGAATACAGGAAAACTGAAAAGTGTTATCTCGCACGGTACGGCAAAGAAACAAGTTTCTTTCCAAAGAAGAGAAAAGCAAAGAACAACTTTGTAAACTAATTCACATACGTGTCACCCGTTCAATTATTATAACAGGAAAACTGAAAAGTGATATAATCCTAATCCTAACCGTAACCGTAACTGTAACCCTAACCCTAACCATAACCCTAACCCTACCCTAACCCTAACCCTAACCCTAACCCTAACCCTAATCCTATCCTAACCCTAACCCTACCCTAACCCTAACCCTAACCCTAACCCTAACCCGACCCTAACCCTAACCCTAACCCTAACCCTAATCCTATCCTAACCCTAACCCTACCCTAACCCTAACCCTAACCCTAACCGTAACCCTAACTCTAACCCTAACCCGACCCTAACCCTAACCCTAACCCTAACCCTAACCCGACCCTAACCCTAACCCTAACCCTAATCCTATCCTAACCCTAACCCTACGCTAACCCTAACCCTAACCCTAACCCTAACCGTAACCCTAACCCTAACCCTAACCCGACCCTAACCCTAACCCTAACCCTAACCCTAACTTTTTCCTAACAGGAACAAGTTTCCAACAAATGAACATAAACGCAAAACACTACTTTGTGAACTAAATCAAATGTGTGTTGCTCGCTTAATTAGGAATATAGGAAAATTGAAAAGTGATATATCGCATTGTACATCACAAGAACAAGTTTACAACGAATGAACTGTAAAGGAAAGCACTAATTTTAAACGGAATCACATGTGTGTCACTCGCTCAATTAGGAATAGGGGAAAACTGAAAAGTGATATATCGAACTGTACAGCACAGGAACAAGTTTCCAACAAAAGAACAGGAAAGCAAAGCACTACTTTGTAAACGGAATCACATGTGTGTCGCTCGCTCAATTAGGAGTATAGGAAAATTGAAAATTGATATATCGCATTGTACATCACAGGAACAAGTTTCCAACGAAAGAACAGGAAAGCAAAGCACTACTTTGTAAACTGAAGCAAATGTGTGTCGCTCGCTCAATTAGGAATACAGGAAAACTGAAAAGTGTTATCTCGCACTGTACGGCACCGACAAAAAGAAGAGAAAAGCAAAGCACAACTTTGTAAACTAATTCACATAAGTGTCACCCGTTCAATTATTATAACAGGAAAACTGAAAAGTAATATAATCCTAACCCTAACCGTAACTGTAACCCTAACCCTAACCCTACCCTAACCGTAACCCTAACCCTACCATAACCCTAACCCTAACCCTAACCCTAAACCTAAACCTAACCCTACCCCCACCCTAACCCTAACCCTAACTTTTTCCTAAGAGGAACAAGTCTCCTACAAAAGAACATAAACACAAAACACTACTTTCTAAACTAAATCACATGTGTGTCGCTCACTTAATGAGGAATATAGGAAAATTGAAGAGTGATATTTCGCATTGTACATCTCAGTAACAAGTTTACAAGGAAAGAACAGAAACGGAAAGCACTAATTTTAAACGGAATCACATGTGTGTCATTCGCTCAATTAGGAATACAGGAAAACTGAAAAGTGTTATATCGAACTGTACAGAACAGGAACAAGTTTCCAACAAAAGAACAGGAAAGCAAAGCACTTTGTAAACGGAAGCACATGTGTGTCGCTCGCTCAATTAAGAATACAGGAAAACTGAAAAGTGTTATCTCGCACTGTACAGCAAAGAAACAAGTTTCTTTCCAAAGAAGAGAAAAGCAAAGAACAACTTTGTAAACTAATTCACATACGTGTCACCCGTTCAATTATTATAACAGGAAAACTGAAAAGTGATATAATCCTAACCCTAACCGTAACCGTAACTGTAACCCTAACCCTAACCATAACCCTAACCCTACCCTAACCCTAACCCTAACCCTAACCCTAACCCTAACCCTAATCCTATCCTAACCCTAACCCTACCCTAACCCTAACCCTAACCCTAACCCTAACCCTAACCCGACCCTAACCCTAACCCTAACCCTAACCCTAACCCTAATCCTATCCTAACCCTAACCCTACCCTAACCCTAATCCTAAACCTAACCGTAACCCTAACTCTAACCCTAACCCGACCCTAACCCTAACCCTAACCCTAACCCTAACCCGACCCTAACCCTAACCCTAACCCTAATCCTATCCTAACCCTAACCCTACGCTAACCCTAACCCTAACCCTAACCCTAACCGTAACCCTAACCCTAACCCTAACCCGACCCTAACCCTAACCCTAACCCTAACCCTAACTTTTTCCTAACAGGAACAAGTTTCCAACAAATGAACATAAACGCAAAACACTACTTTGTGATCTAAATCAAATGTGTGTTGCTCGCTTAATTAGGAATATAGGAAAATTGAAAAGTGATATATCGCATTGTACATCACAAGAACAAGTTTACAACGAATGAACTGTAAAGGAAAGCACTAATTTTAAACGGAATCACATGTGTGTCACTCGCTCAATTAGGAATAGGGGAAAACTGAAAAATGATATATCGAACTGTACAGCACAGGAACAAGTTTCCAACAAAAGAACAGGAAAGCAAAGCACTACTTTGTAAACGGAAGCACATGTGTGTCGCTCGCTCAATTAGGAATACAGGAAAACTGAAAAGTGTTATCTCGCACTGTACGGCACAGAAAAAAGAAGAGAAAAGCAAAGCACAACTTTGTAAACTAATTCACATAAGTGTCACCCGTTCAATTATTATAACAGGAAAACTGAAAAGTGATATAATCCTAACCCTAACCGTAACTGTAACCCTAACCCTAACCATAACCCTAACCCTAACCATAACCCTAACCCTACCCTAACCCTAACCCTAACCCTAACCCTAACCCTAATCGTACCTTATCCCAAACCCTAACCCTAACCCTAACTTTTTCCTAACAGGAACAAGTTTCGAACGAAAGAACATAAACGCAAAACACTACTTTGTAAACTAAATTACATGTGTGTCGCCCGCTCAATTAGGAATACAGGAAAAGTGACAAGTGATAATTCGCATTGTACATCACAGGAACAAGTTTACAACGAAAGAACAGAAACGTAAAGCACTAATTTTAAACGGAATCACATGTGTGTCGCTCACTCAATTAGGAATACAGGAAAACGGAAAAGTGTTATCTCGCACTGTACGGCACAGAAACAAGTTTCCATCCAAAGAAGAGAAAAGCAAAGCACAACTTTGTTAACTAATTCACATACGTGTCACCCGTTCAATTATTATAACAGGAAAACTGAAAAGTGATATAATCCTAACACTAACCGTAACCGTAAACGTAACTCTAACCCTAACCATAAAGCTAACCCTAATGCTAACCCTAACCCTAACCTTAGCCCAAAACCTTAACCCTACCGCTAACCCTAACCATAACCCTACCCTAACCCTAACCCTAACCCTAACGCTAACCCTAACCCTAACCCTAACCCTACCCTAACCCTAACCCTAACCCTACCCTAACCCTAACCGTAACCCTAACCATAACCCTAACCCTAACCCTACCCACATCCTAACCCTAACCCTAACCCTAACCCTAAACCTAACCCTACCCCCACCCTACCCTAAAACTAACCCTAACCCTAACCCTATCCCTAACCCTAACCCTAACTTTTTCCTAACAGGAACAAGTCTCCTACAAAAGAACATAAACACAAAACACTACTTTCTAAACTAAATCAAATGTGTGTTGCTCACTTAATTAGGAATATAGGAAAATTGAAAAGTGAAATTTCGCATTGTACATCACAGGAACAAGTTTACAAGGAAAGAACAGAAACGGAAAGCACTAATTTTAAACGGAATCACATGTGTGTCACTAGCTCAATTAGAAATACAGGAAAACTGAAAAGTGATATATCGAACTGTACAGCACAGGAACAAGTTTCCAACAAAAGAACAGGAAAGCAAAGCCCTACTTTGTAAACGGAAGCACATGTGTGTCGCTCACTCAATTAAGAATACAGGAAAACTGAAAAGTGTTATCTCGCACTGTTCGGCAAAGAAACAAGTTTCTATCCAAAGAAGAGAAAAGCAAAGCACAACTTTGTAAACTAATTCACATACGTGTCACCCGTTCAATTATTATAACAGGAAAACTGAAAAGTGATATAATCCTAACCCTAACCGTAACCGTAACTGTAACCCTAACCCTAACCATAACCCTAACCCTACCCTAACCCTAACCCTAACCCTAACCCTAACCCTAATCCTATCCTAACCCTAACACTAACCCTAACCCTAACCCTAACCCTAACCCTAACCCGACCCTAACCCTAACCCTAACCCTAATCCTATCCTAACCCTAACCCTACACTAACCCTAACCCTAACCCTAACCCTAACCGTATCCCTAACCCTAACCCTAACCCGACCCTAACCCTAACCCTAACCCTAACCCTAACTTTTTCCTAACAGGAACAAGTTTCCAACAAATGAACATAAACGCAAAACACTACTTTGTGAACTAAATCAAATGTGTGTTGCTCGCTTAATTAGGAATATAGGAAAATTGAAAAGTGATATATCGCATTGTACATCACAAGAACAAGTTTACAACGAATGAACTGTAAAGGAAAGCACTAATTTTAAACGGAATCACATGTGTGTCACTCGCTCAATTAGGAATAGGGGAAAACTGAAAAGTGATATATCGAACTGTACAGGAGAGGAACAAGTTTCCAACAAAAGAACAGGAAAGCAAAGCACTACTTTGTAAACGGAAGCACATGTGTGTCGCTCGCTCAATTAGGAATACAGGAAAACTGAAAAGTGTTATCTCGCACTGTACGGCACACAAAAAAGAAGAGAAAAGCAAAGCACAACTTTGTAAACTAATTCACATAAGTGTCACCTGTTCAATTATTATAACAGGAAAACTGAAAAGTGATATAATCCTAACCCTAACCGTAACTGTAACCCTAACCCTAACCATAACCCTAACCCTACCCTAACCCTAACCCTAACCCTAACCGTTACCCTAACCCTAACCCTAATCCTACCCTAACCCAAACCCTAACCCTAACCCTAACTTTTTCCTAACAGGAACAAGTTTCGAACGAAAGAACATAAACGCAAAACACTACTTTGTAAACTAAATTACATGTGTGTCGCCCGCTCAATTAGGAATACAGGAAAAGTGAAAAGTGATATTTCGCATTGTACATCACAGGAACAAGTTTCCAACGAAAGAAAATAAACGCAAAACACTACTTTGTAAACTAAATAACATGTGTGTCGCTCGCTCAATTAGGAATACAGGAAAAGTGACAAGTGATAATTCGCATTGTACATCACAGGAACAAGTTTACAACGAAAGAACAGAAACGTAAAGCACTAATTTTAAACGGAATCACATGTGTGTCGCTCACTCAATTAGGAATACAGGAAAACGGAAAAGTGTTATCTCGCACTGTACGGCACAGAAACAAGTTTCCATCCAAAGAAGAGAAAAGCAAAGCACAACTTTGTAAACTAATTCACATACGTGTCACCCGTTCAATTATTATAACAGGAAAACTGAAAAGTGATATAATCCTAACACTAACCGTAACCGTAAACGTAACTCTAACCCTAACCATAAAGCTAACCCTAATGCTAACCGTAACGCTAACCCTAACCCTAGCCCATAACCGTAACCCTACCGCTAACCCTAACCATAACCCTACCCTAACCCTAACCCTAACCCTAACCCTAACCCTAACCCTAACCCTAATGCTAACCCTAACCCTAACCCTACCCTAACCCTAACCCTAACCCTAACCCTAACCCTAACCCTAACCCTAACTCTAACCCTAACCCTAACCCTAACCCTACCCTAACCCTAACCGTAACCCTAACCATAACCGTAACCCTAACCCTACCCACACCCTAACCCTAACCCTAACCCTAACCCTAACCCTAACCCTAACCCTATCCCTAACCCTAACCCTAACTTTTTCCTAACAGGAACAAGTCTACTACAAAAGAACATAAACACAAAACACTACTTTCTAAACTAAATCACATGTGTGTCGCTCACTTAATTACGAATATAGGAAAATTGAAAAGTGATATTTCTCATTGTACATCACAGGAACAAGTTTACAAGGAAAGAACAGAAACAGAAAGCACTAATTTTAAACGGAATCACATGTGTGTCACTCGCTCAATTAGGAATACAGGAAAACTGAAAAGTGTTATATCGAACTGTACAGGAGAGGAACAAGTTTCCAACAAAAGAACAGGAAAGCAAAGCACTACTTTGTAAACTGAAGCAAATGTGTGTCGCTCGCTCAATTAGGAATATAGGAAAATTGAAAAGTGATATATCGCATTGTACATCACAGGAACAAGTTTCCAACGAAAGAACAGGAAAGCAAAGCACTACTTTGTAAACTGAAGCAAATGTGTGTCGCTCGCTCAATTAGGAATACAGGAAAACAGAAAAGTGTTATCTCGCACTGTACGGCACAGAAAAAAAGAAGAGAAAAGCAAAGCACAACTTTGTAAACTAATTCACATACGTGTCACCCATTCAATTATTATGAAGGAAAACTGAAAAGTGATATAATCCTAACCCTAACCGTAACCGTAATCGTAACTCTAACCCTAACCATAAACCTAACCCTAACGCTAACTGTAACCCTAACCCTAACCCTAACACATAACCCTAACCCTAACGCTAACTCTAACCCTAACCCTACCCTAACCCTAACCCTAACCCTAACCCTAACCCTAACCCCACCCTAACCCTAACCCTAACTTTATCCTAACAGGAACAAGTTTCCAACAAAAGAACGTAAACCCAAAACACTACTTTGTAAACTAAATCACATGTGTGTCGCTCGCTTAATTAGGAATATAGGAAAATTGAAAAGTGATATTTCGCATTGTACATCACAGGAACAAGTTTACAACGAAAGAACAGAAACGGAAAGCAGTAATTTTAAACGGAATCACATGTGTGTCACTAGCTCAATTAGAAATACAGGAAAACTGAAAAGTGATATATCGAACTGTACAGCACAGGAACAAGTTTCCAACAAAAGAACAGGAAAGCAAAGCACTACTTTGTAAACGGAAGCACATTGTGTCGCTTGCTCAATTAGGAATACAGGAAAACTGAAAAGTGTTATCTCGCACTGTACGGCACCGACAAAAAGAAGAGAAAAGCAAAGCACAACTTTGTAAACTAATTCACATACATGTCACCCGTTCAATTATTATAACAGGAAAACTGAAAAGTGATATAATCCTAACCCTAACCGTAACCGTAACTGTAACCCTAACCCTAACTATAACCCTAACCCTACCCTAAACCTAACCCTAACCCTAACCCTAACCCTAATCCTATCCTAACCCTAACCCTACCCTAACCCTAACCCTAACCCTAACCCTAACCCTAACCCTAACCCGACCCTAACCCTAACCCTAACCCTAACCCTAATCCTATCCTAACCCTAACCCTACCCTAACCCTAACCCTAACCCTAACCCTAACCGTAACCCTAACCCTAACCCTAACCCGACCCTAACCCTAACCCTAACCCTAACCCTAACCCTAACCCGACCCTAACCCTAACTTTTTCCTAACAGGAACAAGTTTCCAACAAATGAACATAAACGCAAAACACTACTTTGTGAACTAAATCAAATGTGTGTTGCTCGCTTAATAAGGAATATAGGAAAATTGAAAAGTGATATATCGCATTGTACATCACAAGAACAAGTTTACAATGAATGAACTGTAAAGGAAAGCACTAATTTTAAACGGAATCACATGTGTGTCACTCGCTCAATTAGGAATAGGGGAAAACTGAAAAGTGATATATCGAACTGTACAGCACAGGAACAAGTTTCCAACAAAAGAACAGGAAAGCAAAGCACTACTTTGTAAACGGAAGCACATGTGTGGCGCTCGCTCAATTAGGAATACAGGAAAACTGAAAAGTGTTATCTCGCACTGTACGGCACAGAAAAAAGAAGAGAAAAGCAAAGCACAACTTTGTAAACTAATTCACATAAGTGTCACCCGTTCAATTATTATAACAGGAAAACTGAAAAGTGATATAATCCTAACCCTAACCGTAACCGTAACCCTAACCCTAACCCTACCCTAACCCTAACCCTAACCCTACCCTAACCCTAACCCTAACCCTAACCCTAACCCTAACCCTAAACCTAACCCTACCCCCACCCTAACCCTAACCCTAACCCTAACCCTAACCCTATCCCTAACCCTAACCCTAACTTATTCCTAACAGGAACAAGTCTCCTACAAAAGAACATAAACACAAAACACTATTTTCTAAACTAAATCACATGTGTGTCGCTCACTTAATGAGGAATATAGGAAAATTGAAAAGTGATATTTCGCATTGTACATCACAGGAACAAGTTTACAAGGAAAGAACAGAAACGGAAAGCACTAATTTTAAACGGAATCACATGTGTGTCACTCACTCAATTAGGAATACAGGAAAACTGAAAAGTGTTATATCGAACTGTACAGTACAGGAACAAGTTTCCAACAAAAGAACAGGAAAGCAAAGCACTACTTTGTAAACGGAAGCACATGTGTGGCGCTCGCTCAATTAGGAATACAGGAAAACTGAAAAGTGTTATCTCGCACTGTACGGCACAGAAAAAAGAAGAGAAAAGCAAAGCACAACTTTGTAAACTAATTCACATAAGTGTCACCCGTTCAATTATTATAACAGGAAAACTGAAAAGTGATATAATCCTAACCATAACCGTAACTGTAACCCTAACCCTAACCATAACCCTAACCCTACCTTAACCCTAACCCTAACTCTAACCCTAACCCTAACCCTAACCCTAACCCTAACCCTAATCCTACCCTAACCCAAACCCTAACCCTAACCCTAACTTTTTCCTAACAGGAACAAGTTTCGAACGAAAGAACATAAACGCAAAACACTACTTTGTAAACTAAATTACATGTGTGTCGCCCGCTCAATTAGGAATACAGGAAAAGTGAAAAGTGATATTTCGCATTGTACATCACAGGAACAAGTTTCCAACGAAAGAACATAAACGCAAAACACTACTTTGTAAACTAAATAACATGTGTGTCGCTCGCTGAATTAGGAATACAGGAAAAGTGACAAGTGATAATTCGCATTGTACATCACAGGAACAAGTTTACAACGAAAGAACAGAAACGTAAAGCACTAATTTTAAACGGAATCACATGTGTGTCGCTAACTCAATTAGGAATACAGGAAAACGGAAAAGTGTTATCTCGCACTGTACGGAACAGAAACAAGTTTCCATCCAAAGAAGAGAAAAGCAAAGCACAACTTTGTAAACTAATTCACATACGTGTCACCCGTTCAATTATTATAACAGGAAAACTGAAAAGTGATATAATCCTAACACTAACCGTAACCGTAAACGTAACTCTAACCCTAAACATAAAGCTAACCCTAATGCTAACCGTAACGCTAACCCTAACCCTAGCCCATAACCGTAACCCTACCGCTAACCCTAACCATAACCCTACCCTAACCCTAACCCTAACCCTAAACCTAACGCTAACCCTAACCCTAACCCTACCCTAACCCTAACCCTAACCCCAACCCTAACCCTACCCTAACCCTAACCGTAACCCTAACCATAACCCTAACCCTAACCCTACCCACACCCAAACCCTAACCCTAACCCTAACCCTAACCCTAAACCTAACCCTACCCCCACCCTAACCCTAACCCTAACCCTAACCCTAACCCTATCCCTAACCCTAACCCTAACTTTTTCCTAACAGGAACAAGTCTCCTACAAAAGAACATAAACACAAAACACTACTTTCTAAACTAAATCACATGTGTGTCGCTCACTTAATTAGGAATATAGGAAAATTGAAAAGTGATATTTCGCATTGTACATCACAGGAACAAGTTTCCAACGAAAGAACAGGAAAGCAAAGCACTACTTTGTAAACTGAAGCAAATGTGTGTCGCTCGCTCAATTAGGAATACAGGAAAACAGAAAAGTGTTATCTCGCACTGTACGGCACAGAAAAAAAGAAGAGAAAAGCAAAGCACAACTTTGTAAACTAATTCACATACGTGTCACCCATTCAATTATTATGAAGGAAAACTGAAAAGTGATATAATCCTAACCCTAACCGTAACCGTAATCGTAACTCTAACCCTAACCATAAACCTAACCCTAACGCTAACTGTAACCCTAACCCTAACCCTAACACATAACCCTAACCCTAACGCTAACTCTAACCCTAACCCTACCCTAACCCTAACCCTAACCCTAACCCTAACCCTAACCCCACCCTAACCCTAACCCTAACTTTATCCTAACAGGAACAAGTTTCCAACAAAAGAACGTAAACCCAAAACACTACTTTGTAAACTAAATCACATGTGTGTCGCTCGCTTAATTAGGAATATAGGAAAATTGAAAAGTGATATTTCGCATTGTACATCACAGGAACAAGTTTACAACGAAAGAACAGAAACGGAAAGCACTAATTTTAAACGGAATCACATGTGTGTCACTAGCTCAATTAGAAATACAGGAAAACTGAAAAGTGATATATCGAACTGTACAGCACAGGAACAAGTTTCCAACAAAAGAACAGGAAAGCAAAGCACTACTTTGTAAACGGAAGCACATTGTGTCGCTTGCTCAATTAGGAATACAGGAAAACTGAAAAGTGTTATCTCGCACTGTACGGCACCGACAAAAAGAAGAGAAAAGCAAAGCACAACTTTGTAAACTAATTCACATACATGTCACCCGTTCAATTATTATAACAGGAAAACTGAAAAGTGATATAATCCTAACCCTAACCGTAACCGTAACTGTAACCCTAACCCTAACTATAACCCTAACCCTACCCTAAACCTAACCCTAACCCTAACCCTAACCCTAATCCTATCCTAACCCTAACCCTACCCTAACCCTAACCCTAACCCTAACCCTAACCCGACCCTAACCCTAACCCTAACCCTAACCCTAATCCTATCCTAACCCTAACCCTACCCTAACCCTAACCCTAACCCTAACCCTAACCGTAACCCTAACCCTAACCCTAACCCGACCCTAACCATAACCCTAACCCTAACCCTAACCCTAACCCTAACCCGACCCTAACCCTAACTTTTTCCTAACAGGAACAAGTTTCCAACAAATGAACATAAACGCAAAACACTACTTTGTGAACTAAATCAAATGTGTGTTGCTCGCTTAATTAGGAATATAGGAAAATTGAAAAGTGATATATCGCATTGTACATCACAAGAACAAGTTTACAATGAATGAACTGTAAAGGAAAGCACTAATTTTAAACGGAATCACATGTGTGTCACTCGCTCAATTAGGAATAGGGGAAAACTGAAAAGTGATATATCGAACTGTACAGCACAGGAACAAGTTTCCAACAAAAGAACAGGAAAGCAAAGCACTACTTTGTAAACGGAAGCACATGTGTGGCGCTCGCTCAATTAGGAATACAGGAAAACTGAAAAGTGTTATCTCGCACTGTACGGCACAGAAAAAAGAAGAGAAAAGCAAAGCACAACTTTGTAAACTAATTCACATAAGTGTCACCCGTTCAATTATTATAACAGGAAAACTGAAAAGTGATATAATCCTAACCCTAACCGTAACCGTAACCCTAACCCTAACCCTACCCTAACCCTAACCCTAACCCTACCCTAACCCTAACCCTAACCCTAACCCTAACCCTAACCCTAAACCTAACCCTACCCCCACCCTAACCCTAACCCTAACCCTAACCCTAACCCTATCCCTAACCCTAACCCTAACTTATTCCTAACAGGAACAAGTCTCCTACAAAAGAACATAAACACAAAACACTATTTTCTAAACTAAATCACATGTGTGTCGCTCACTTAATGAGGAATATAGGAAAATTGAAAAGTGATATTTCGCATTGTACATCACAGGAACAAGTTTACAAGGAAAGAACAGAAACGGAAAGCACTAATTTTAAACGGAATCACATGTGTGTCACTCACTCAATTAGGAATACAGGAAAACTGAAAAGTGTTATATCGAACTGTACAGTACAGGAACAAGTTTCCAACAAAAGAACAGGAAAGCAAAGCACTACTTTGTAAACGGAAGCACATGTGTGGCGCTCGCTCAATTAGGAATACAGGAAAACTGAAAAGTGTTATCTCGCACTGTACGGCACAGAAAAAAGAAGAGAAAAGCAAAGCACAACTTTGTAAACTAATTCACATAAGTGTCACCCGTTTAATTATTATAACAGGAAAACTGAAAAGTGATATAATCCTAACCATAACCGTAACTGTAACCCTAACCCTAACCATAACCCTAACCCTACCTTAACCCTAACCCTAACTCTAACCCTAACCCTAACCCTAACCCTAACCCTAACCCTAACCCTAACCCTAATCCTACCCTAACCCAAACACTAACCCTAACCCTAACTTTTTCCTAACAGGAACAAGTTTCGAACGAAAGAACATAAACGCAAAACACTACTTTGTAAACTAAATTACATGTGTGTCGCCCGCTCAATTAGGAATACAGGAAAAGTGAAAAGTGATATTTCGCATTGTACATCACAGGAACAAGTTTCCAACGAAAGAACATAAACGCAAAACACTACTTTGTAAACTAAATAACATGTGTGTCGCTCGCTCAATTAGGAATACAGGAAAAGTGACAAGTGATAATTCGCATTGTACATCACAGGAACAAGTTTACAACGAAAGAACAGAAACGTAAAGCACTAATTTTAAACGGAATCACATGTGTGTCGCTAACTCAATTAGGAATACAGGAAAACGGAAAAGTGTTATCTCGCACTGTACGGAACAGAAACAAGTTTCCATCCAAAGAAGAGAAAAGCAAAGCACAACTTTGTAAACTAATTCACATACGTGTCACCCGTTCAATTATTATAACAGGAAAACTGAAAAGTGATATAATCCTAACACTAACCGTAACCGTAAACGTAACTCTAACCCTAAACATAAAGCTAACCCTAATGCTAACCGTAACGCTAACCCTAACCCTAGCCCATAACCGTAACCCTACCGCTAACCCTAACCATAACCCTACCCTAACCCTAACCCTAACCCTAAACCTAACGCTAACCCTAACCCTAACCCTACCCTAACCCTAACCCTACCCTAACCCTAACCCTAACCCCAACCCTAACCCTACCCTAACCCTAACCGTAACCCTAACCATAACCCTAACCCTAACCCTACCCACACCCAAACCCTAACCCTAACCCTAACCCTAACCCTAAACCTAACCCTACCCCCACCCTAACCCTAACCCTAACCCTAACCCTAATCCTATCCCTAACCCTAACCCTAACTTTTTCCTAACAGGAACAAGTCTCCTACAAAAGAACATAAACACAAAACACTACTTTCTAAACTAAATCACATGTGTGTCGCTCACTTAATTAGGAATATAGGAAAATTGAAAAGTGATATTTCGCATTGTACATCACAGGAACAAGTTTACAAGGAAAGAACAGAAACAGAAAGCACTAATTTTAAACGGAATCACATGTGTGTCACTCGCTCAATTAGGAATACAGGAAAACTGAAAAGTGTTATATCGAACTGTACAGGAGAGGAACAAGTTTCCAACAAAAGAACAGGAAAGCAAAGCACTACTTTGTCAACGGAAGCACATGTGTGTCGCTAGCTCAATTAGGAATACGGGAAAACTAAAAAGTGTTATCTCGCACTGTACAGCACAGAAAAAAAGAAGAGAAAAGCATAGCACAACTTTGTAAACTAATTCACATACGTGTCACCCGTTCAATTATTATAACAGGAAAACTGAAAAGTGATATAATCCTAACCCTAACCGTAACCGTAACCGTAACCCTAACCCTAACCATAACCCTAACCCTAACCTAACCCTAACCCTGACCCTAACCCTAACCCTAACCCTAACTTTTTCCTAACAGGAACAAGTTTCCAATGAAAGAACATGAATGCAAAGCCCTACTTTGTAAACGGAAGCACATGTGTGTCGCTCACTCAATTAAGAATACAGGAAAACTGAAAAGTGTTATCTCGCACTGTTCGGCAAAGAAACAAGTTTCTATCCAAAGAAGAGAAAAGCAAAGCACAACTTTGTAAACTAATTCACATACGTGTCACCCGTTCAATTATTATAACAGGAAAACTGAAAAGTGATATAATCCTAACCCTAACCGTAACCGTAACTGTAACCCTAACCCTAACCATAACCCTAACCCTACCCTAACCCTAACCCTAACCCTAACCCTAACCCTAATCCTATCCTAACCCTAACCCTAACCCTAACCCTAACCCTAACCCTAACCCGACCCTAACCCTAACCCTAACCCTAATCCTATCCTAACCCTAACCCTACACTAACCCTAACCCTAACCCTAACCCTAACCGTATCCCTAACCCTAACCCTAACCCGACCCTAACCCTAACCCTAACCCTAACCCTAACTTTTTCCTAACAGGAACAAGTTTCCAACAAATGAACATAAACGCAAAACACTACTTTGTGAACTAAATCAAATGTGTGTTGCTCGCTTAATTAGGAATATAGGAAAATTGAAAAGTGATATATCGCATTGTACATCACAAGAACAAGTTTACATCGAATGAACTGTAAAGGAAAGCACTAATTTTAAACGGAATCACATGTGTGTCACTCGCTCAATTAGGAATAGGGGAAAACTGAAAAGTGATATATCGAACTGTACAGCACAGGAACAAGTTTCCAACAAAAGAACAGGAAAGCAAAGCACTACTTTGTAAACGGAAGCACATGTGTGTCGCTCGCTCAATTAGGAATACAGGAAAACTGAAAAGTGTTATCTCGCACTGTACGGCACACAAAAAAGAAGAGAAAAGCAAAGCACAACTTTGTAAACTAATTCACATAAGTGTCACCTGTTCAATTATTATAACAGGAAAACTGAAAAGTGATATAATCCTAACCCTAACCGTAACTGTAACCCTAACCCTAACCATAACCCTAACCCTACCCTAACCCTAACCCTAACCCTAACCGTTACCCTAACCCTAACCCTAATCCTACCCTAACCCAAACCCTAACCCTAACCCTAACTTTTTCCTAACAGGAACAAGTTTCGAACGAAAGAACATAAACGCAAAACACTACTTTGTAAACTAAATTACATGTGTGTCGCCCGCTCAATTAGGAATACAGGAAAAGTGAAAAGTGATATTTCGCATTGTACATCACAGGAACAAGTTTCCAACGAAAGAAAATAAACGCAAAACACTACTTTGTAAACTAAATAACATGTGTGTCGCTCGCTCAATTAGGAATACAGGAAAAGTGACAAGTGATAATTCGCATTGTACATCACAGGAACAAGTTTACAACGAAAGAACAGAAACGTAAAGCACTAATTTTAAACGGAATCACATGTGTGTCGCTCACTCAATTAGGAATACAGGAAAACGGAAAAGTGTTATCTCGCACTGTACGGCACAGAAACAAGTTTCCATCCAAAGAAGAGAAAAGCAAAGCACAACTTTGTAAACTAATTCACATACGTGTCACCCGTTCAATTATTATAACAGGAAAACTGAAAAGTGATATAATCCTAACACTAACCGTAACCGTAAACATAACTCTAACCCTAACCATAAAGCTAACCCTAATGCTAACCGTAACGCTAACCCTAACCCTAGCCCATAACCGTAACCCTACCGCTAACCCTAACCATAACCCTACCCTAACCCTAACCCTAACCCTAAACCTAACGCTAACCCTAACCCTAACCCTACCCTAACCCTAACCCTACCCTAACCCTAACCCTAACCCCAACCCTAACCCTACCCTAACCCTAACCGTAACCCTAACCATAACCCTAACCCTAACCCTACCCACACCCAAACCCTAACCCTAACCCTAACCCTAACCCTAAACCTAACCCTACCCCCACCCTAACCCTAACCCTAACCCTAACCCTAATCCTATCCCTAACCCTAACCCTAACTTTTTCCTAACAGGAACAAGTCTCCTACAAAAGAACATAAACACAAAACACTACTTTCTAAACTAAATCACATGTGTGTCGCTCACTTAATTAGGAATATAGGAAAATTGAAAAGTGATATTTCGCATTGTACATCACAGGAACAAGTTTACAAGGAAAGAACAGAAACAGAAAGCACTAATTTTAAACGGAATCACATGTGTGTCACTCGCTCAATTAGGAATACAGGAAAACTGAAAAGTGTTATATCGAACTGTACAGGAGAGGAACAAGTTTCCAACAAAAGAACAGGAAAGCAAAGCACTACTTTGTAAACGGAAGCTCATGTGTGTCGCTAGCTCAATTAGGAATACGGGAAAACTGAAAAGTGTTATCTCGCACTGTACAGCACAGAAAAAAAGAAGAGAAAAGCATAGCACAACTTTGTAAACTAATTCACATACGTGTCACCCGTTCAATTATTATAACAGGAAAACTGAAAAGTGATATAATCCTAACCCTAACCGTAACCGTAACCGTAACCCTAACCCTAACAATAACCCTAACCCTAACCTAACCCTAACCCTGACCCTAACCCTAACCCTAACCCTAACTTTTTCCTAACAGGAACAAGTTTCCAATGAAAGAACATGAATGCAAAGCCCTACTTTGTAAACGGAAGCACATGTGTGTCGCTCACTCAATTAAGAATACAGGAAAACTGAAAAGTGTTATCTCGCACTGTTCGGCAAAGAAACAAGTTTCTATCCAAAGAAGAGAAAAGCAAAGCACAACTTTGTAAACTAATTCACATACGTGTCACCCGTTCAATTATTATAACAGGAAAACTGAAAAGTGATATAATCCTAACCCTAACCGTAACCGTAACTGTAACCCTAACCCTAACCATAACCCTAACCCTACCCTAACCCTAACCCTAACCCTAACCCTAACCCTAATCCTATCCTAACCCTAACCCTAACCCTAACCCTAACCCTAACCCTAACCCGACCCTAACCCTAACCCTAACCCTAATCCTATCCTAACCCTAACCCTACACTAACCCTAACCCTAACCCTAACCCTAACCGTATCCCTAACCCTAACCCTAACCCGACCCTAACCCTAACCCTAACCCTTTCCCTAACTTTTTCCTAACAGGAACAAGTTTCCAACAAATGAACATAAACGCAAAACACTACTTTGTGAACTAAATCAAATGTGTGTTGCTCGCTTAATTAGGAATATAGGAAAATTGAAAAGTGATATATCGCATTGTACATCACAAGAACAAGTTTACATCGAATGAACTGTAAAGGAAAGCACTAATTTTAAACGGAATCACATGTGTGTCACTCGCTCAATTAGGAATAGGGGAAAACTGAAAAGTGATATATCGAACTGTACAGCACAGGAACAAGTTTCCAACAAAAGAACAGGAAAGCAAAGCACTACTTTGTAAACGGAAGCACATGTGTGTCGCTCGCTCAATTAGGAATACAGGAAAACTGAAAAGTGTTATCTCGCACTGTACGGCACACAAAAAAGAAGAGAAAAGCAAAGCACAACTTTGTAAACTAATTCACATAAGTGTCACCTGTTCAATTATTATAACAGGAAAACTGAAAAGTGATATAATCCTAACCCTAACCGTAACTGTAACCCTAACCCTAACCATAACCCTAACCCTACCCTAACCCTAACCCTAACCCTAACCGTTACCCTAACCCTAACCCTAATCCTACCCTAACCCAAACCCTAACCCTAACCCTAACTTTTTCCTAACAGGAACAAGTTTCGAACGAAAGAACATAAACGCAAAACACTACTTTGTAAACTAAATTACATGTGTGTCGCCCGCTCAATTAGGAATACAGGAAAAGTGAAAAGTGATATTTCGCATTGTACATCACAGGAACAAGTTTCCAACGAAAGAAAATAAACGCAAAACACTACTTTGTAAACTAAATAACATGTGTGTCGCTCGCTCAATTAGGAATACAGGAAAAGTGACAAGTGATAATTCGCATTGTACATCACAGGAACAAGTTTACAACGAAAGAACAGAAACGTAAAGCACTAATTTTAAACGGAATCACATGTGTGTCGCTCACTCAATTAGGAATACAGGAAAACGGAAAAGTGTTATCTCGCACTGTACGGCACAGAAACAAGTTTCCATCCAAAGAAGAGAAAAGCAAAGCACAACTTTGTAAACTAATTCACATACGTGTCACCCGTTCAATTATTATAACAGGAAAACTGAAAAGTGATATAATCCTAACACTAACCGTAACCGTAAACATAACTCTAACACTAACCATAAAGCTAACCCTAATGCTAACCGTAACGCTAACCCTAACCCTAGCCCATAACCGTAACCCTACCGCTAACCCTAACCATAACCCTACCCTAACCCTAACCCTAACCCTAACCCTAACCCTAACCCTAACCCTAATGCTAACCCTAACCCTAACCCTACCCTAACCCTAACCCTAACCCTAACCCTAACCCTAACTCTAACCCTAACCCTAACCCTAACCCTACCCTAACCCTAACCGTAACCCTAACCATAACCGTAACCCTAACCCTACCCACACCCTAACCCTAACCCTAACCCTAACCCTAACCCTAAACCTAAACCTACCCCCACCCTAACCCTAACCCTAACCCTAACCCTAACCCTAACCCTATCCCTAACCCTAACCCTAACTTTTTCCTAACAGGAACAAGTCTACTACAAAAGAACATAAACACAAAACACTACTTTCTAAACTAAATCACATGTGTGTCGCTCACTTAATTACGAATATAGGAAAATTGAAAAGTGATATTTCTCATTCTACATCACAGGAACAAGTTTACAAGGAAAGAACAGAAACAGAAAGCACTAATTTTAAACGGA
>NC_083353.1:38936160-38956160 GCF_030254825.1 Meriones unguiculatus | reverse complement strand
TCACTTAATGAGGAATATAGGAAAATTGAAAAGTGATATTTCGCATTGTACATCACAGGAACAAGTTTACAAGGAAAGAACAGAAACGGAAAGCACTAATTTTAAACGGAATCACATGTGTGTCACTCACTCAATTAGGAATACAGGAAAACTGAAAAGTGTTATATCGAACTGTACAGTACAGGAACAAGTTTCCAACAAAAGAACAGGAAAGCAAAGCACTTTGTAAACGGAAGCACATGTGTGTCGCTCGCTCAATTAAGAATACAGGAAAACTGAAAAGTGTTATCTCGCACTGTACGGCAAAGAAACAAGTTTCTATCCAAAGAAGAGAAAAGCATAGCACAACTTTGTAAACTAATTCACATACATGTCACCCGTTCAATTATTATAACAGGAAAACTGAAAAGTGATATAATCCTAACCCTAACCGTAACCGTAACTGTAACCCTAACCCTAACCATAACCCTAACCCTACCCTAACCCTAACCCTAACCCTAACCCTAATCCTATCCTATCCTAACCCTAACCCTACCCTAACCATAACCCTAACCCTAACCCTAACCCTAACCCTAACCCGACCCTAACCCTAACCCTAACCCTAACCCTAATCCTATCCTAACCCTAACCCTACCCTAACCCTAACCCTAACCCTAACCGTAACCCTAACCCTAACCCTAACCCGACCCTAACCCTAACCCTAACCCTAACCCTAACCCTAACCCTAACCCTAACCCTAACTTTTTCCTAACAGGAACAAGTTTCCAACAAATGAACATAAACGCAAAACACTACTTTGTGAACTAAATCAAATTTTGTGTTGCTCGCTTAATTAGGAATATAGGAAAATTGAAAAGTGATATATTGCATTGTACATCACAAGAACAAGTTTACAACGAATGAACTGTAAAGGAAAGCACTTCTTTTAAAAGGAATCACATGTGTGCCACTCGCTCAATTAGGAATAGGGGAAAACTGAAAAGTGATATATCGAACTGTACAGCACAGGAACAAGTTTCCAACAAAAGAACAGGAAAGCAAAGCACTACTTTGTAAACGGAAGCACATGTGTGGCGCTCGCTCAATTAGGAATACAGGAAAACTGAAAAGTGTTATCTCGCACTGTACGGCACAGAAAAAAGAAGAGAAAAGCAAAGCACAACTTTGTAAACTAATTCACATAAGTGTCACCCGTTCAATTATTATAACAGGAAAACTGAAAAGTGATATAATCCTAACCCTAACCGTAACTGTAACCCTAACCCTAACCATAACCCTAACTCTACCTTAACCCTAACCCTAACTCTAACCCTAACCCTAACCCTAACCCTAACCCTAACCCTAATCCTACCCTAACCCAAACCCTAACCCTAACCCTAACTTTTTCCTAACAGGAACAAGTTTCGAACGAAAGAACATAAACGCAAAACACTACTTTGTAAACTAAATTACATGTGTGTCGCCCGCTCAATTAGGAATACAGGAAAAGTGAAAAGTGATATTTCGCATTGTACATCACAGGAACAAGTTTCCAACGAAAGAACATAAACGCAAAACACTACTTTGTAAACTAAATAACATATGTGTCGCTCGCTCAATTAGGAATACAGGAAAAGTGACAAGTGATAATTCGCATTGTACATCATAGGAACAAGTTTACAACGAAAGAACAGAAACGTAAAGCACTAATTTTAAACGGAATCACATGTGTGTCGCTCACTCAATTAGGAATACAGGAAAACGGAAAAGTGTTATCTCGCACTGTACGGCACAGAAACAAGTTTCCATCCAAAGAAGAGAAAAGCAAAGCACAACTTTGTAAACTAATTCACATACGTGTCACCCGTTCAATTATTATAACAGGAAAACTGAAAAGTGATATAATCCTAACACTAACCGTAACCGTAAACGTAACTCTAACCCTAAACATAAAGCTAACCCTAATGCTAACCGTAACGCTAACCCTAACCCTAGCCCATAACCGTAACCCTACCGCTAACCCTAACCATAACCCTACCCTAACCCTAACCCTAACCCTAACCCTAACGCTAACCCTAACCCTAACCCTACCCTAACCCTAACCCTAACCCCAACCCTAACCCTACCATAACCCTAACCGTAACCCTAACCATAACCCTAACCCTAACCCTACCCACACCCTAACCCTCACCCTAACCCTAAACCTAAACCTAACCCTACCCCCACCCTAACCCTAACCCTAACCCTAACCCTAACCCTATCCCTAACCCTAACCCTAACTTTTTCCTAACAGGAACAAGTCTCCTACAAAAGAACATAAACACAAAACACTACTTTCTAATCTAAATCACATGTGTGTCGCTCACTTAATTAGGAATATAGGAAAATTGAAAAGTGATATTTCGCATTGTACATCACAGGAACAAGTTTACAAGGAAAGAACAGAAACAGAAAGCACTAATTTTAAACGGAATCACATGTGTGTCACTCGCTCAATTAGGAATACAGGAAAACTGAAAAGTGTTATATCGAACTGTACAGGAGAGGAACAAGTTTCCAACAAAAGAACAGGAAAGCAAAGCACTACTTTGTAAACGGAAGCACATGTGTGTCGCTCGCTCAATTAGGAATACGGGAAAACTGAAAAGTGTTATCTCGCACTGTACAGCACAGAAAAAAAGAAGAGAAAAGCATAGCACAACTTTGTAAACTAATTCACATACGTGTCACCCGTTCAATTATTATAACAGGAAAACTGAAAAGTGATAAAATCCTAACCCTAACCGTAACCGTAAACGTAACCCTAACCCTAACCATAACCCTAACCCTAACCTAACCCTAAACCTGACCCTAACCCTAACCCTAACCCTAACTTTTTCCTAACAGGAACAAGTTTCCAACGAAAGTACATGAATGCAAAACACTACTTTGTAAACTAAATCACATGTGTGTCGCTCGCTCAATTAGGAATATAGGAAAATTGAAAAGTGATATATCGCATTGTACATCACAGGAACAAGTTTCCAACGAAAGAACAGGAAAGCAAAGCACTACTTTGTAAACTGAAGCAAATGTGTGTCGCTCGCTCAATTAGGAATACAGGAAAACTGAAAAGTGTTATCTCGCACTGTACGGCACAGAAAAAAAGAAGAGAAAAGCAAAGCACAACTTTGTAAACTAATTCACATACGTGTCACCCATTCAATTATTATAAAGGAAAACTGAAAAGTGATATAATCCTAACCGTAACCGTAACCGTAATGGTAACTCTAACCCTAACCATAAACCTAACCCTAACGCTAACCGTAACCCTAACCCAAACCCTAACACATAACCCTAACCCTAATGCTAACTCTAACCCTAACCCTACCCTAACCCTAACCCTAACCCTAACCCTAACCCTACCCCCACCCTAACCCTAACCCTAACTTTATCCTAACAGGAACAAGTTTCCAACAAAAGAACTTAAACGCAAAACACTACTTTGTAAACTAAATCACATGTGTGTCGCTCGCTTAATTAGGAATATAGGAAAATTGAAAAGTGATATTTCGCATTGTACATCACAGGAACAAGTTTACAACGAACGAACAGAAACGGAAAGCACTAATTTTAAACGGAATCACATGTGTGTCACTAGCTCAATTAGAAATACAGGAAAACTGAAAAGTGATATATCGAACTGTACAGCACAGGAACAAGTTTCCAACAGAAGAACAGGAAAGCAAAGCACTACTTTGTAAACGGAAGCGCATGTGTGTCGCTTGCTCAATTAGGAATACAGGAAAACTGAAAAGTGTTATCTCGCACTGTACGGCACCGACAAAAAGAAGAGAAAAGCAAAGCACAACTTTGTAAACTAATTCACATACGTGTCACCCGTTCAATTATTATAACAGGAAAACTGAAAAGTAATATAATCCTAACCCTAACCGTAACCGTAACCATAACCCTAACCCTAACCCTACCCTAACCCTAACCCTAACCCTAACCCTAAACCTAACCCTACCCCCACCCTAACCCTAACCCTAACCCTAACCCTAACCCTAACCCTAACTTTATCCTAACAGGAACAAGTTTCCAACAAAAGAAAGTAAACGCAAAACACTACTTTGTAAACTAAATCACATGTGTGTCGCTCGCTTAATTAGGAATATAGGAAAATTGAAAAGTGATATTTCGCATTGTACATCACAGGAACAAGTTTACAACGAAAGAACAGAAACGGAAAGCACTAATTTTAAACGGAATCACATGTGTGTCACTAGCTCAATTAGAAATACAGGAAAACTGAAAAGTGATATATCGAACTGTACAGCACAGGAACAAGTTTCCAACAGAAGAACAGGAAAGCAAAGCACTACTTTGTAAACGGAAGCACATGTGTGTCGCTTGCTCAATTAGGAATACAGGAAAACTGAAAAGTATTATTTTGCACTGTACAGCACCGACAAAAAGAAGAGAAAAGCAAAGCACAACTTTGTAAAATAATTCACATACGTGTCACCCGTTCAATTATTATAACAGGAAAACTGAAAAGTAATATAATCCTAACCCTAACCGTAACCGTAACCCTAACCCTAACCCTACCCTAACCCTAACCCTAACCCTACCCTAACCCTAACCCTAACCCTAACCCTACCCCCACCCTAACCCTAACACTAACCCTAACCCTAACCCTATCCCTAACCCTAACCCTAACTTTTTCCTAACAGGAACAAGTCTCCTACAAAAGAACATAAACACAAAACACTACTTTCTAAACTAAATCACATGTGTGTCGCTCACTTAATGAGGAATATAGGAAAATTGAAAAGTGATATTTCGCATTGTACATCACAGGAACAAGTTTACAAGGAAAGAACAGAAACGGAAAGCACTAATTTTAAACGGAATCACATGTGTGTCACTCGCTCAATTAGGAATACAGGAAAACTGAAAAGTGTTATATCGAACTGTACAGTACAGGAACAAGTTTCCAACAAAAGAACAGGAAAGCAAAGCACTTTGTAAACGGAAGCACATGTGTGTCGCTCGCTCAATTAAGAATACAGGAAAACTGAAAAGTGTTATCTCGCACTGTACGGCAAAGAAACAAGTTTCTATCCAAAGAAGAGAAAAGCATAGCACAACTTTGTAAACTAATTCACATACATGTCACCCGTTCAATTATTATAACAGGAAAACTGAAAAGTGATATAATCCTAACCCTAACCGTAACCGTAACTGTAACCCTAACCCTAACCATAACCCTAACCCTACCCTAACCCTAACCCTAACCCTAACCCTAACCCTAACCCTAATCCTATCCTAACACTAACCCTACCCTAACCATAACCCTAACCCTAACCCTAACCCTAACCCGACCCTAACCCTAACCCTAACCCTAACCCTAACCCTAACCCTAATCCTATCCTAGCCCTAACCCTACCCTAACCCTAACCCTAACCCTAACCCTAACCCTAACTTTTTCCTAACAGGAACAAGTTTCCAACAAATGAACATAAACGCAAAACACTACTTTGTGAACTAAATCAAATTTTGTGTTGCTCGCTTAATTAGGAATATAGGAAAATTGAAAAGTGATATATCGCATTGTACATCACAAGAACAAGTTTACAACGAATGAACTGTAAAGGAAAGCACTAATTTTAAACGGAATCACATGTGTGTCACTCGCTCAATTAGGAATAGGGGAAAACTGAAAAGTGATATATCGAACTGTACAGCACAGGAACAAGTTTCCAACAAAAGAACAGGAAAGCAAAGCACTACTTTGTAAACGGAAGCACATGTGTGGCGCTCGCTCAATTAGGAATACAGGAAAACTGAAAAGTGTTATCTCGCACTGTACGGCACAGAAAAAAGAAGAGAAAAGCAAAGCACAACTTTGTGAACTAATTCACATAAGTGTCACCCGTTCAATTATTATAACAGGAAAACTGAAAAGTGATATAATCCTAACCCTAACCGTAACTGTAACCCTAACCCTAACCATAACCCTAACCCTACCTTAACCCTAACCCTAACTCTAACCCTAACCCTAACCCTAACCCTAACCCTAACCCTAATCCTACCCTAACCCAAACCCTAACCCTAACCCTAACTTTTTCCTAACAGGAACAAGTTTCGAATGAAAGAACATAAACTCAAAACACTACTTTGTAAACTAAATCACATGTGTGTCGCCCGCTCAATTAGGAATACAGGAAAAGTGAAAAGTGATATTTCGCATTGTACATCACAGGAACAAGTTTCCAACGAAAGAACATAAACGCAAAACACTACTTTGTAAACTAAATAACATGTGTGTCGTTCCCTCAATTAGGAATACAGGAAAAGTGACAAGTGATAATTCGCATTGTACATCACAGGAACAAGTTTACAACGAAAGAACAGAAACTTAAAGCACTAATTTTAAACGGAATCACATGTGTGTCGCTCACTCAATTAGGAATACAGGAAAACGGAAAAGTGTTATCTCGCACTAAACGGCACAGAAACAAGTTTCCATCCAAAGAAGAGAAAAGCAAAGCACAACTTTATAAACTAATTCACATACGTGTCACCCGTTCAATTATTATAACAGGAAAACTGAAAAGTGATATAATCCTAACACTAACCGTAACCGTAAACGTAACTCTAACCCTAACCATAAAGCTAACCCTATTGCTAACCGTAACGCTAACCCTAACCCTAGCCCATAACCGTAACCCTACCACTAACCCTAACCATAACCCTACCCTAACCCTAACCCTAACCCTAACCCTAACGCTAACCCTAACCCTAACCCTACCCTAACCCTAACCCTAACCCCAACCCTAACCCTACCCTAACCCTAACCGTACCCTAACCATAACCCTAACCCTAACCCTACCCACACCCTAACCCTAACCCTAACCCTAACCCTAACCCTAACCCTAAACCTAACCCTACCCCCACCCTAACCCTAACCCTAACCCTAACCCTAACCCTAACCCTATCCCTAACCCTAACCCTAACCCTAACTTTTTCCTAACAGGAACAAGTCTCCTACAAAAGAACATAAACACAAAACACTACTTTCTAAACTAAATCACATGTGTGTCGCTCACTTAATTAGGAATATAGGAAAATTGAAAAGTGATATTTCGCATTGTACATCACAGGAACAAGTTTACAAGGAAAGAACAGAAAGAGAAAGCACTAATTTTAAACGGAATCACATGTGTGTCACTCGCTCAATTAGGAATACAGGAAAACTGAAAAGTGTTATATCGAACTGAACAGGAGAGGAACAAGTTTCCAACAAAAGAACAGGAAAGCAAAGCACTACTTTGTAAACGGAAGCACATGTGTGTCACTCGCTCAATTAGGAATACGGGAAAACTGAAAAGTGTTATCTCGCACTGTACAGCACAGAAAAAAAGAAGAGAAAAGCATAGCACAACTTTGTAAACTAATTCACATATGTGTCACCCGTTCAATTATTATAACAGGAAAACTGAAAAGTGACATAATCCTAACCCTAACCGTAACCGTAACCGTAACCCTAACCCTAACCATAACCCTAACCCTAACCTAACCCTAACCCTGACTCTAACCCTAACCCTAACCCTAACTTTTTCCTAACAGGAACAAGTTTCCAACAAATGAACATAAACGGAAAACACTACTTTGTGAACTAAATCAAATGTGTGTTGCTCGCTTAATTAGGAATATAGGAAAATTGAAAAGTGATATATCGCATTGTACATCACAAGAATAAGTTTACAACGAATGAACTGTAAAGGAAAGCACTAATTTTAAACGGAATCACATGTGTGTCACTCGCTCAATTAGGAATAGGGGAAAACTGAAAAGTGATATATCGAACTGTACAGCACAGGAACAAGTTTCCAACAAAAGAACAGGAAAGCAAAGCACTACTTTGTAAACGGAAGCACATGTGTGGCGCTCGCTCAATTAGGAATACAGGAAAACTGAAAAGTGTAATCTCGCACTGTACGGCACAGAAAAAAGAAGAGAAAAGCAAAGCACAACTTTGTAAACTAATTCACATACGTGTCACCCATTCAATTATTATAAAGGAAAACTGAAAAGTGATATAATCCTAACCCTAACCGTAACCGTAATCGTAACTCTAACCCTAACCATAAACCTAACCCTAACGCTAACCGTAACCTTAACCCTAACCCTAACACATAACCCTAACCCTAACGCTAACTCTAACCCTAACCCTACCCTAACCCTAACCCTAACCCTAACCCTAACCCTACCCCCACCCTAACCCTAACCCTAACTTTATCCTAACAGGAACAAGTTTCCAACAAAAGAAAGTAAACGCAAAACACTACTTTGTAAACTAAATCACATGTGTGTCGCTCGCTTAACTAGGAATATAGGAAAATTGAAAAGTGATATTTCGCATTGTACATCACAGGAACAAGTTTACAAGGAAAGAACAGAAACGGAAAGCACTAATTTTAAACGGAATCACATGTGTGTCACTAGCTCAATTAGAAATACAGGAAAACTGAAAAGTGATATATCGAACTGTACAGCACAGGAACAGGTTTCCAACAAAAGAACAGGAAAGCAAAGCACTACTTTGTAAACGGATGTACATGTGTGTCGCTCGCTCAATTAGGAATACAGGAAAACTGAAAAGTGTTATCTCGCACTGTACGGCACAGAAAAAAGAAGAGAAAAGCAAAGCACAACTTTGTAAACTAATTCACATAAGTGTCACCCGTTCAATTATTATAACAGGAAAACTGAAAAGTGATATAATCCTAACCCTAACCGTAACTGTAACCCTAACCCTAACCCTACCCTAACCCTAACCCTAACCCTAACCCTAACCCTAACCCTAATCCTACCCTAACCCTAACCCTAACCCTAACCCTAACCCTAAACCTAACCCTACCCCCACCCTAACCCTAACCCTAACCCTAACCCTAACCCTAACACTAACCCTAACCCTAACTTTTTCCTAACAGGAACAAGTCTCCTACAAAAGAACATAAACACAAAACACTACTTTCTAAACTAAATCACATGTGTGTCGCTCACTTAATGAGGAATATAGGAAAATTGAAAAGTGATATTTCGCATTGTACATCACAGGAACAAGTTTACAAGGAAAGAACAGAAACGGAAAGCACTAATTTTAAACGGAATCACATGTGTGTCGCTCGCTCAATTAGGAATACAGGAAAACTGAAAAGTGTTATATCGAACTGTACAGTACAGGAACAAGTTTCCAACAAAAGAACAGGAAAGCAAAGCACTTTGTAAACGGAAGCACATGTGTGTCACTCGCTCAATTAAGAATACAGGAAAACTGAAAAGTGTTATCTCGCACTGTACGGCAAAGAAACAAGTTTCTATCCAAAGAAGAGAAAAGCATAGCACAACTTTGTAAACTAATTCACATACGTGTCACCCGTTCAATTATTATAACAGGAAAACTGAAAAGTGATATAATCCTAACCCTAACCGTAACCGTAACTGTAACCCTAACCCTAACCATAACCCTAACCCTAACCCTAACATTAACCCTAACCCTAATCCTATCCTAACCCTAACCCTACCCTAACCCTAACCCTAACCCTAACCCTAACCCTAACCCGACCCTAACCCTAACCCTAACCCTAACCCTAACCCTAACCCGACCCTAACCCTAACCCTAACCCTAATCCTATCCTAACCCTAACCCTACCCTAACCCTAACCCTAACCCTAACGCTAACCCTAACCCTAACCCTAATCCTATCCTAACCCTAACCCTACCCTAACCCTAACCCTAACCCTAACCCTAACCCTAACCCTAACCCGACCCTAACCCTAACCCTAACCCTAATCCTATCCTAACCCTAACCCTACCCTAACCCTAACCCTAACCCTAACCGTAACCCTAACCCTAACCCTAACCCGACCCTAACCCTAACCCTAACCCTAACCCTAACCCTAACCCTAACTTTTTCCTAACAGGAACAAGTTTCCAACAAATGAACATAAACGGAAAACACTACTTTGTGAACTAAATCAAATGTGTGTTGCTCGCTTAATTAGGAATATAGGAAAATTGAAAAGTGATATATCGCATTGTACATCACAAGAATAAGTTTACAACGAATGAACTGTAAAGGAAAGCACTAATTTTAAACGGAATCACATGTGTGTCACTCGCTCAATTAGGAATAGGGGAAAACTGAAAAGTGATATATCGAACTGTACAGCACAGGAACAAGTTTCCAACAAAAGAACAGGAAAGCAAAGCACTACTTTGTAAACGGAAGCACATGTGTGTCGCTCGCTCAATTAGGAATACAGGAAAACTGAAAAGTGTTATCTCGCACTGTAAGGCACAGAAAAAAGAAGAGAAAAGCAAAGCACAACTTTGTAAACTAATTCACATACGTGTCACCCGTTCAGTTATTATAAAGGAAAACTGAAAAGTGATATAATCCTAACCCTAACCGTAACTGTAACCCTAACCCTAACCATAACCCTAACCCTACCCTAACCCTAACCCTAACCCTAACCCTAACCCTAACCCTAACACTAATCCTACCCTAACCCAAACCCTAACCCTAACCCTAACTTTTTCCTATCAGGAGCAAGTTTCGAACGAAAGAACATAAACGCAAAACACTACTTTGTAAACTAAATCACATGTGTGTCGCCCGCTCAATTAGGAATACAGGAAAAGTGAAAAGTGATATTTCGCATTGTACATCACAGGAACAAGTTTCCAACGAAAGAACATAAACGCAAAACACTACTTTGTAAACTAAATAACATGTGTGTCTCCTGCTCAATTAGGAATACAGGAAAAGTGACAAGTGATAATTCGCATTGTACATCACAGGAACAAGTTTACAACGAAAGAACAGAAACGTAAAGCACTAATTTTAAACGGAATCACGTGTGTGTCGCTCACTCAATTAGGAATACAGGAAAACGGAAAAGTGTTATCTCGCACTGTACGGCACAGAAACAAGTTTCCATCCAAAGAAGAGAAAAGCAAAGCACAACTTTGTAAACTAATTCACATACGTGTCACCCGTTCAATTATTATAACAGGAAAACTGAAAAGTGATATAATCCTAACACTAACCGTAACCGTAAACGTAACTCTAACCCTAACCATAAAGCTAACCCTAATGCTAACCGTAACGCTAACCCTAACCCTAGCCCATAACCGTAACCCTACCGCTAACCCTAACCATAACCCTACCCTAACCCTAACCCTAACCCTAACCCTAACCCTAACGCTAACCCTAACCCTAACCCTACCCTAACCCTAACCCTAACCCTAACCCTAACCCTAACTCTAACCCTAACCCTAACCCGAACCCTACCCTAACCCTAACCGTAACCCGAACCATAACCGTAACCCTAACCCTACCCACACCCTAACCCTAACCCTAAACCTAACCCTACCCCCACCCTAACCCTAACCCTAACCCTAACCCTATCCCTAACCCTAACCCTAACTTTTTCCTAACAGGAACAAGTCTCCTACAAAAGAACATAAACACAAAACACTACTTTCTAAACTAAATCACATGTGTGTCGCTCACTTAATGAGGAATATAGGAAAATTGAAAAGTGATATTTCGCATTGTACATCACAGGAACAAGTTTACAAGGAAAGAACAGAAACGGAAAGCACTAATTTTAAACGGAATCACATGTGTGTCACTCGCTCAATTAGGAATACAGGAAAACTGAAAAGTGTTATATCGAACTGTACAGGAGAGGAACAAGTTTCCAACAAAAGAACAGGAAAGCAAAGCACTACTTTGTAAACGGAAGCACATGTGTGTCGCTCGCTCAATTAGGAATACGGGAAAACTGAAAAGTGTTATCTCGCACTGTACAGCACAGAAAAAAAGAAGAGAAAAGCATAGCACAACTTTGTAAACTAATTCACATACGTGTCATCCGTTCAATTATTATAACAGGAAAACTGAAAAGTGATATAATCCTAACCCTAACCGTAACCGTAACCGTAACCGTAACCCTAACCCTAACCATAACCCTAACCCTAACCTAACCCTAACCCTGACCCTAACCCTAACCCTAACCCTAACTTTTTCCTAACAGGAACAAGTTTCCAACGAAAGAACATGAATGCAAAACACTACTTTGTAAACTAAATCACATGTGTGTCGCTCGCTCAATTAGGAATACGGGAAAACTGAAAAGTGTTATCTCGCACTGTACAGCACAGAAAAAAAGAAGAGAAAAGCATAGCAAAACTTTGTAAACTAATTCACATACGTGTCACCCATTCAATTATTATAAAGGAAAACTGAAAAGTGATATAATCCTAACCCTAACCGTAACCGTAATCGTAACTCTAACCCTAACCATAAACCTAACCCTAACGCTAACCGTAACCCTAACCCTAACCCTAACACATAACCCTAACCCTAACGCTAACTCTAACCCTAACCCTACCCTAACCCAAACCCTAACCCTAACCCTAACTTTTTCCTAACAGGAGCAAGTTTCGAACGAAAGAGCATAAACGCAAAACACTACTTTGTAAACTAAATTACATGTGTGTCGCCCGCTCAATTAGGAATACAGGAAAAGTGAAAAGTGATATTTCGCATTGTACATCACAGGAACAAGTTTCCAACGAAAGAACATAAACGCAAAACACTACTTTGTAAACTAAATAACATGTGTGTCGCTCGCTCAATTAGGAATACAGGAAAAGTGACAAGTGATAATTCGCATTGTACATCACAGGAACAAGTTTACAACGAAAGAACAGAAACGTAAAGCACTAATTTTAAACGGAATCACGTGTGTGTCGCTCACTCAATTAGGAATACAGGAAAACGGAAAAGTGTTATCTCGCACTGTACGGCACAGAAACAAGTTTCCAAAGAAGAGAAAAGCAAAGCACAACTTTGTAAACTAATTCACATACGTGTCACCCGTTCAATTATTATAACAGGAAAACTGAAAAGGGATATAATCCTAACCCTAACCGTAACCGTAACCGTAACCCTAACCCTAACCATAACCCTAACCCTAACCTAACCCTAACCCTGACCCTAACCCTAACCCTGACCCTAACTTTTTCCTAACAGGAACAAGTTTCCAACGAAAGAACATGAATGCAAAACACTACTTTGTAAACTAAATCACATGTGTGTCGCTCGCTCAATTAGGAATATAGGAAAATTGAAAAGTGATATATCGCATTGTACATTACAGGAACAAGTTTCCAACGAAAGAACAGGAAAGCAAAGCACTACTTTGTAAACTGAAGCAAATGTGTGTCGCTCGCTCAATTAGGAATACAGGAAAACTGAAAAGTGTTATCTCGCACTGTACGGCACAGAAAAAAAGAAGAGAAAAGCAAAGCACAACTTTGTAAACTAATTCACATACGTGTCACCCATTCAATTATTATAAAGGAAAACTGAAAAGTGATATAATCCTAACCCTAACCGTAACCGTAATCGTAACTCTAACCCTAACCATAAACCTAACCCTAACGCTAACCGTAACCCTAACCCTAACCCTAACACATAACCCTAACCCTAACGCTAACTCTAACCCTAACCCTACCCTAACCCTAACCCTAACCCTAACCCTAACCCTACCCCCACCCTAACCCTAACACTAACTTTATCCTAACAGGAACAAGTTTCCAACAAAAGAAAGTAAACGCAAAACACTACTTTGTAAACTAAATCACATGTGTGTCGCTCGCTTAATTAGGAATATAGGAAAATTGAAAAGTGATATTTCACATTGTACATCACAGGAACAAGTTTACAACGAAAGAACAGAAACGGAAAGCACTAATTTTAAACGGAATCACATGTGTGTCACTAGCTCAATTAGAAATACAGGAAAACTGAAAAGTGATATATCGAACTGTACAGCACAGGAACAAGTTTCCAACAAAAGAACAGGAAAGCAAAGCACTACTTTCTAAACGGAAGCACATGTGTGTCGCTTGCTCAATTAGGAATACAGGAAAACTGAAAAGTGTTATCTCGCACTGTACGGCACCGACAAAAAGAAGAGAAAAGCAAAGCACAACTTTGTAAACTAATTCACATACGTGTCACCCGTTCAATTATTATAACAGGAAAACTGAAAAGTAATATAATCCTAACCCTAACCGTAACCGTAACCCTAACCCTAACCCTACCCTAACCCTAACCCTAACCCTACCCTAACCCTAACCCTAACACTAACCCTAACCCTAAACCTAACCCTACCCCCACTCTAACCCTAACCCTAACCCTATCCCTAACCCTAACCCTAACTTTTTCCTAACAGGAACAAGTCTCCTACAAAAGAACATAAACACAAAACACTACTTTCTAAACTAAATCACATGTGTGTCGCTCACTTAATGAGGAATATAGGAAAATTGAAAAGTGATATTTCGCATTGTACATCACAGGAACAAGTTTACAAGGAAAGAACAGAAACGGAAAGCACTAATTTTAAACGGAATCACATGTGTGTCACTCGCTCAATTAGGAATACAGGAAAACTGAAAAGTGTTATATCGAACTGTACAGTACAGGAACAAGTTTCCAACAAAAGAACAGGAAAGCAAAGCACTTTGTAAACGGAAGCACATGTGTGTCGCTCGCTCAATTAAGAATACAGGAAAACTGAAAAGTGTTGTCTCGCACTGTACGGCAAAGAAACAAGTTTCTATCCAAAGAAGAGAAAAGCATAGCACAACTTTGTAAACTAATTCACATACGTGTCACCCGTTCAATTATTATAACAGGAAAACTGAAAAGTGATATAATCCTAACCCTAACCGTAACCGTAACTGTAACCCTAACCCTAACCATAACCCTAACACTACCCTAACCCTAACCCTAACCCTAACCCTAACCCTAACCCTAACCCTAACCCTAACCCTAACCCTAACCCTACCCTAACCCTAACCCTAACCCTAACCCTAATCCTATCCTAACCCTAACACTACCCTAATCCTAACCCTAACCCTAACCCTAACCCTAACCCGACCCTAACCCTAACCCTAACCCTAACCCTAACCCGACCCTAACCCTAACCCTAACCCTAACCCTAACCCTAACCCTAAGCTAACCCTAACCCTAACCCTAAACCTAACCCTACCCCCACCCTAACCCTAACCCTAACCCTAACCCTAACCCTAACCCTATCCCTAACCCTAACCCTAACTTTTTCCTAACAGGAACAAGTTTCCAACGAAAGAACATGAATGCAAAACACTACTTTGTAAACTAAATCACATGTGTGTCGCTCGCTCAATTAGGAATACAGGAAAATTGAAAAGTGATATATCGCATTGTACATCACAGGAACAAGTTTCCAACGAAAGAACAGGAAAGCAAAGCATTACTTTGTAAACTGAAGCAAATGTGTGTCGCTCGCTCAATTAGGAATACAGGAAAACTGAAAAGTGTTATCTCGCACTGTACGGCACAGAAAAAAAGAAGAGAAAAGCAAAGCACAACTTTGTAAACTAATTCACATACGTGTCACCCATTCAATTATTATAAAGGAAAACTGAAAAGTGATATAATCCTAACCCTAACCGTAACCGTAATCGTAACTCTAAACCTAACCATAAACCTAACCCTAACGCTAACCGTAACCCTAACCCTAACCCTAACACATAACCCTAACCCTAACGCTAACTCTAACCCTAACCCTACCATAACCCTAACCCTAACCCTAACCCTAACCCTACCCCCACCCTAACCCTAACCCTAACTTTATCCTAACAGGAACAAGTTTCCAACAAAAGAACGTAAACGCAAAACACTACTTTGTAAACTAAATCACATGTGTGTCGCTCGCTTAATTAGGAATATAGGAAAATTGAAAAGTGATATTTCACATTGTACATCACAGGAACAAGTTTCCAACAAAAGAAAAAAAAGTGTTATCTCGCACTGTACGGCACCGACAAAAAGAAGAGAAAAGCAAAGCACAACTTTGTAAACTAATTCACATACGTGTCACCCGTTCAATTATTAAAACAGGAAAAATGAAAAGTAATATAATCCTAACCCTAACCGTAACCGTAACCCTAACCCTAACCCTACCCTAACCCTAACCCTAACCCTACCCTAACCCTAACCCTAACCCTAACCCTAACCCTAAACCTAACCCTACCCCCACCCTAACCCTAACCCTAACCCTATCCCTAACCCTAACCCTAACTTTTTCCTAACAGGAACAAGTCTCCTACAAAAGACCATAAACACAAAACACTACTTTCTAAACTAAATCACATGTGTGTCGCTCACTTAATGAGGAATATAGGAAAATTGAAAAGTGATATTTCGCATTGTACATCACAGGAACAAGTTTACAAGGAAAGAACAGAAACGGAAAGCACTAATTTTAAACGGAATCACATGTGTGTCACTCGCTCAATTAGGAATACAGGAAAACTGAAAAGTGTTATCTCGCACTGTACGGCACAGAAAACAAGAAGAGAAAAGCAAAGCACAACTTTGTAAACTAATTCACATACGTGTCACCCATTCAATTATTATAAAAAAAAACTGAAAAGTGATATAATCCTAACCCTAACCGTAACCGTAATCGTAACTCTAACCCTAACCATAAACCTAACCCTAACGCTAACCGTAACCCTAACCCTAACCCTAACACATAACCTTAACCCTAACGCTAACTCTAACCCTAACCCTACCATAACCCTAACCCTAACCCTAACCCTAACCCTACCCCCACCCTAAACCTAACCCTAACTTTTTCCTAACAAGAACAAGTCTCCTACAAAAGAACATAAACACAAAACACTACTTTCTAAACTAAATCACATGTGTGTCGCTCACTTAATGAGGAATATAGGAAAATTGAAAAGTGATATTTCGCATTGTACATCACAGGAACAAGTTTACAAGGAAAGAACAGAAACGGAAAGCACTAATTTTAAACGGAATCACATGTGTGTCACTCGCTCAATTAGGAATACAGGAAAAATGAAAAGTGTTATATCGAACTGTACAGTACAGGAACTAGTTTCCAACAAAAGAACAGGAAAGCAAAGCACTTTGTAAACGGAAGCACATGTGTGTCGCTCGCTCAATTAAGAATACAGGAAAACTGAAAAGTGTTATCTCGCACTGTACGGCAAAGAAACAAGTTTCTATCCAAAGAAGAGAAAAGCAAAGCACAACTTTGTAAACTAATTCACATACGTGTCACCCGTTCAATTATTATAACAGGAAAACTGAAAAGTGATATAATCCTAACCCTAACCGTAACCGTAACTGTAACCCTAACCCTAACCATAACCCTAACCCTACCCTAACCCTAACCCTAACCCTAACCCTAACCCTAACCCTAATCCTATCCTAACCCTAACCCTACCCTAACCCTAACCCTAACCCTAACCCGACCCTAACCCTAACCCTAACCCTAACCCTAATCCTATCCTAACCCTAACCCTACCCTAACCCTTACCCTAACCCTAACCGTAACCCTAACCCTAACCCTAACCCGACCCTAACCCTAAATTTTTCCTAACAGGAACAAGTTTCCAACAAATGAACATAAACGCAAAACACTACTTTGTGAACTAAATCAAATGTGTGTTGCTCGCTTAATTAGGAATATAGGAAAATTGAAAAGTGATATATCGCATTGTACATCACAAGAATAAGTTTACAACGAATGAACTGTAAAGGAAAGCACTAATTTTAAACGGAATCACATGTGTGTCACTCGCTCAATTAGGAATAGGGGAAAACTGAAAAGTGATATATCGAACTGTACAGCACAGGAACAAGTTTCCAACAAAAGAACAGGAAAGCAAAGCACTACTTTGTAAACGGAAGCACATGTGTGGCGCTCACTCAATTAGGAACACAGGAAAACGGAAAAGTGTTATCTCGCACTGTACGGCACAGAAACAAGTTTCCATCCAAAGAAGAGAAAAGCAAAGCACAACGTTGTAAACTAATTCACATACGTGTCACCCATTCAATTATTATAACAGGAAAACTGAAAACTGATATAATCCTAACACTAACCGTAACCGTAAACGTAACTCTAACCCAAACCATAAAGCTAACCCTAATGCTAACTGTAACGCTAACCCTAACCCTAGCCCATAACCGTAACCCTACCGCTAACCCTAACCATAACCCTACCCTAACCCTAACCCTAACCCTAACCCTAACGCTAACCCTAACCCTAACTCTACCGTAACCCTAACCCTAACCCTAACCCTAACCCTAAACCTAACTCTAACCCTAACCCTAACCCCAACCCTAACCCTACCCTAACCCTAACCGTAACCCTAACCATAACCCTAACCCTAACCCTACCCACACCCTAACCCTAACCCTAACCCTAACCCTATCCCTAACCCTAACCCTAACTTTTTCCTAACAGGAACAAGTCTCCTACAAAAGAACATAAACACAAAACACTACTTTCTAAACTAAATCACATGTGTGTCGCTCACTTAATGAGGAATATAGGAAAATTGAAAAGTGATATTTCGCATTGTACATCACAGGAACAAGTTTACAAGGAAAGAACAGAAACGGAAAGCACTAATTTTAAACGGAATCACATGTGTGTCACTCGCTCAATTAGGAACACAGGAAAACTAAAAAGTGTTATATCGAACTGTACAATAGAGGAACAAGTTTCCAACAAAAGAACAGGAAAGCAAAGCACTTTGTAAACGGAAGCACATGTGTGTCGCTCGCTCAATTAAGAATACAGGAAAACTGAAAAGTGTTATCTCGCACTGTACGGCAAAGAAACAAGTTTCTATCCAAAGAAGAGAAAAGCATAGCACAACTTTGTAAACTAATTCACATACGTGTCACCCGTTCAATTATTATAACAGGAAAACTGAAAAGTGATATAATCCTAACCCTAACCGTAACCGTAACTGTAACCCTAACCCTAACCATAACCCTAAACCTACCCTAACCCTAACCCTAACCCTAACCCTAACCCTAATCCTATCCTAACCCTAACCCTACCCTAACCCTAACCCTAACCCGACCCTAACCCTAACCCTAACCCTAACCCTAATCCTATCCTAACCCTAACCCTACCCTAACCCTAACCCTAACCCTAACCCTAACCCTAACCCTAACCCTAACCCGACCCTTACCCTAACCCTAACCCTAACCCTAATCCTATCCTAACCCTAACCCTACCCTAACCCTAACCCTAACCCTAACCCTAACCGTAACCCTAACCCTAACCCTAACCCGACCCTAACCCTAACCCTAACCCTAACCCTAACTTTTTCCTAACAGGAACAAGTTTCCAACAAATGAACATAAACGCAAAACACTACTTTGTGAACTAAATCAAATGTGTGTTGCTCGCTTAATTAGGAATATAGGAAAATTGAAAAGTGATATATCGCATTGTACATCACAGGAACAAGTTTACAAGGAAAGAACAGAAACGGAAAGCACTAATTTTAAACGGAATCACATGTGTGTCACTCGCTCAATTAGGAATACAGGAAAACTGAAAAGTGTTATATCGAACTGTACAGTACAGGAACAAGTTTCCAACAAAAGAACAGGAAAGCAAAGCACTTTGTAAACGGAAGCACATGTGTGTCGCTCGCTCAATTAAGAATACAGGAAAACTGAAAAGTGTTGTCTCGCACTGTACGGCAAAGAAACAAGTTTCTATCCAAAGAAGAGAAAAGCATAGCACAACTTTGTAAACTAATTCACATACGTGTCACCCGTTCAATTATTATAACAGGAAAACTGAAAAGTGATATAATCCTAACCCTAACCGTAACCGTAACTGTAACCCTAACCCTAACCATAACCCTAACCCTACCCTAACCCTAACCCTAACCCTAACCCTAACCCTAACCCTAACCCTAACCATAACCCTAACCCTAACCATAACCCTAACCCTACCCTAACCCTAACCCTAACCCTAACCCTAACCCTAACCCTAATCCTATCCTAACCCTAACACTACCCTAATCCTAACCCTAACCCTAACCCTAACCCTAAC
>NC_083353.1:38926160-38931160 GCF_030254825.1 Meriones unguiculatus | reverse complement strand
CCCTAACCCTAACCCTAACCCTAACCCTAATCCTATCCTAACCCTAACCCTACCCTAACCCTAACCCTAACCCTAACCCTAACCCTAACCCGACCCTAACCCTAACCCTAACCCTAACCCTAATCCTATCCTAACCCTAACCCTAACCCTAACCCTAATCCTATCCTAACCCTAACCCTAACCCTACCCTAACCCTAACCCTAACCCTATCCCTAACCGTAACCCTAACCCTAACCCTAACCCGACCCTAACCCTAACCCTAACCCTAACCCTAACCCTAACCCTAACTTTTTCCTAACAGGAACAAGTTTCCAACAAATGAACATAAACGCAAAACACTACTTTGTGAACTAAATCAAATGTGTGTTGCTCGCTTAATTAGGAATATAGGAAAATTGAAAAGTGATATATCGCATTGTACATCACAAGAATAAGTTTACAACGAATGAACTGTAAAGGAAAGCACTAATTTTAAACGGAATCACATGTGTGTCACTCGCTCAATTAGGAATAGGGGAAAACTGAAAAGTGATATATCGAACTGTACAGCACAGGAACAAGTTTCCAACAAAAGAACAGGAAAGCAAAGCACTACTTTGTAAACGGAAGCACATGTGTGTCGCTCGCTCAATTAAGAATACAAGAAAACGGAAAAGTGTTATCTCGCACTGTACGGCACAGAAACAAGTTTCCATCCAAAGAAGAGAAAAGCAAAGCACAACGTTGTAAACTAATTCGCATACGTGTCACCCATTCAATTATTATAACAGGAAAACTGAAAAGTGATATAATCCTAACACTAACCGTAACCGTAAACGTAACTCTAACCCAAACCATAAAGCTAACCCTAATGCTAACTGTAACGCTAACCCTAACCCTAGCCCATAACCGTAACCCTACCGCTAACCCTAACCATAACCCTACCCTAACCCTAACCCTAACCCTAACCCTAACGCTAACCCTAACCCTAACCCTACCCTAACCCTAACCCTAACCCTAACCCTAAACCTAACTCTAACCCTAACCCTAACCCCAACCCTAACCCTACCCTAACCCTAACCGTAACCCTAACCCTAACCCTAACCCTAACCCTACCCACACCCTAACCCTAACCCTAACCCTAACCCTATCCCTAACCCTAACCCTAACTTTTTCCTAACAGGAACAAGTCTCCTACAAAAGAACATAAACACAAAACACTACTTTCTAAACTAAATCACATGTGTGTCGCTCACTTAATGAGGAATATAGGAAAATTGAAAAGTGATATTTCGCATTGTACATCACAGGAACAAGTTTACAAGGAAAGAACAGAAACGGAAAGCACTAATTTTAAACGGAATCACATGTGTGTCACTCGCTCAATTAGGAACACAGGAAAACTAAAAAGTGTTATATCGAACTGTACAGGAGAGGAACAAGTTTCCAACAAAAGAACAGGAAAGCAAAGCACTTTGTAAACGGAAGCACATGTGTGTCGCTCGCTCAATTAAGAATACAGGAAAACTGAAAAGTGTTATCTCGCACTGTACGGCAAAGAAACAAGTTTCTATCCAAAGAAGAGAAAAGCATAGCACAACTTTGTAAACTAATTCACATACGTGTCACCCGTTCAATTATTATAACAGGAAAACTGAAAAGTGATATAATCCTAACCCTAACCGTAACCGTAACTGTAACCCTAACCCTAACCATAACCCTAACCCTACCCTAACCCTAACCCTAACCCTAACCCTAACCCTAATCCTATCCTAACCCTAACCCTACCCTAACCCTAACCCTTACCCTAACCCTAACCCGACCCTAACCCTAACCCTAACCCTAACCCTAATCCTATCCTAACCCTAACCCTACCCTAACCCTAACCCTAACCCTAACCCTAACCCTAACCCGACCCTTACCCTAACCCTAACCCTAACCCTAATCCTATCCTAACCCTAACCCTACCCTAACCCTAACCCTAACCCTAACCCTAACCGTAACCCTAACCCTAACCCTAACCCGACCCTAACCCTAACCCTAACCCTAACCCTAACTTTTTCCTAACAGGAACAAGTTTCCAACAAATGAACATAAACGCAAAACACTACTTTGTGAACTAAATCAAATGTGTGTTGCTCGCTTAATTAGGAATATAGGAAAATTGAAAAGTGATATATCGCATTGTACATCACAGGAACAAGTTTACAAGGAAAGAACAGAAACGGAAAGCACTAATTTTAAACGGAATCACATGTGTGTCACTCGCTCAATTAGGAATACAGGAAAACTGAAAAGTGTTATATCGAACTGTACAGTACAGGAACAAGTTTCCAACAAAAGAACAGGAAAGCAAAGCACTTTGTAAACGGAAGCACATGTGTGTCGCTCGCTCAATTAAGAATACAGGAAAACTGAAAAGTGTTGTCTCGCACTGTACGGCAAAGAAACAAGTTTCTATCCAAAGAAGAGAAAAGCATAGCACAACTTTGTAAACTAATTCACATACGTGTCACCCGTTCAATTATTATAACAGGAAAACTGAAAAGTGATATAATCCTAACCCTAACCGTAACCGTAACTGTAACCCTAACCCTAACCATAACCCTAACCCTACCCTAACCCTAACCCTAACCCTAACCCTAACCCTAACCATAACCCTAACCCTAACCATAACCCTAACCCTACCCTAACCCTAACCCTAACCCTAACCCTAACCCTAACCCTAATCCTATCCTAACCCTAACACTACCCTAATCCTAACCCTAACCCTAACCCTGACCCTAACCCGACCCTAACCCTAACCCTAACCCTAACCCGACCCTAACCCTAACCCTAACCCTAACCCTACCCTAACCCTAACCCTAACCCTAAACCTAACCCTACCCCCACCCTAACCCTAACCCAACCCTAACCCTAACCCTATCCCTAACCCTAACCCTAACTTTTTCCTAACAGGAACAAGTTTCCAACGAAAGAACATGAATGCAAAACACTTCTTTGTAAACTAAATCACATGTGTGTCGCTCGCTCAATTAGGAATATAGGAAAATTGAAAAGTGATATATCGCATTGTACATCACAGGAACAAGTTTCCAACGAAAGAACAGGAAAGCAAAGCACTACTTTGTAAACTGAAGCAAATGTGTGTCGCTCGCTCAATTAGGAATACAGGAAAACTGAAAAGTGTTATCTCGCACTGTACGGCACAGAAAAAAAGAAGAGAAAAGCAAAGCACAACTTTGTAAACTAATTCACATACGTGTCACCCATTCAATTATTATAAAGGAAAACTGAAAAGTGATATAATCCTAACCCTAACCGTAACCGTAATCGTAACTCTAACCCTAACCATAAACCTAACCCTAACGCTAACCGTAACCCTAACCCTAACCCTAACACATAACCCTAACCCTAACGCTAACTCTAACCCTAACCCTACCATAACCCTAACCCTAACCCTAAGGCTAACCCTACCCCCACCCTAACCCTAACCCTAACTTTTTCCTAACAGGAACAAGTCTCCTACAAAAGAACATAAACACAAAACACTACTTTCTAAACTAAATCACATGTGTGTCGCCCACTTAATGAGGAATATAGGAAAATTGAAAAGTGATATTTCGCATTGTACATCACAGGAACAAGTTTCCAAGGAAAAAACAGAAACGGAAAGCACTAATTTTAAACGGAATCACATGTGTGTCACTCGCTCAATTAGGAATACAGGAAAACTGAAAAGTGTTATATCGAACTGTACAGTACAGGAACAAGTTTCCAACAAAAGAACGTAAACGCAAAACACTACTTTGTAAACTAAATCACATGTGTGTCGCTCGCTTAATTAGGAATATAGGAAAATTGAAAAGTGATATTTCACATTGTACATCACAGGAACAAGTTTACAACGAAAGAACAGAAACGGAAAGCACTAATTTTAAACGGAATCACATGTGTGTCACTAGCTCAATTAGAAATACAGGAAAACTGAAAAGTGATATATCGAACTGTACAGCACAGGAACAAGTTTCCAACAAAAGAAAAAAAAGTGTTATCTCGCACTGTACGGCACCGACAAAAAGAAGAGAAAAGCAAAGCACAACTTTGTAAACTAATTCACATACATGTCACCCGTTCAATTATTATAACAGGAAAACTGAAAAGTAATATAATCCTAACCCTAACCGTAACCGTAACCCTAACCCTAACCCTACCCTAACCCTAACCCTAACCCTACCCTAACCCTAACCCTAACCCTAACCCTAACCCTAAACCTAACCCTACCCCCACCCTAACCCTAACCCTAACCCTATCCCTAACCCTAACCCTAACTTTTTCCTAACAGGAACAAGTCTCCTACAAAAGAACATAAACACAAAACACTACTTTCTAAACTAAATCACATGTGTGTCGCTCACTTAATGAGGAATATAGGAAAATTGAAAAGTGATATTTCGCATTGTACATCACAGGAACAAGTTTACAAGGAAAGAACAGAAACGGAAAGCACTAATTTTAAACGGAATCGCATGTGTGTCACTCGCTCAATTAGGAATACAGGAAAACTGAAAAGTGTTATATCGAACTGTACAGTACAGGAACAAGTTTCCAACAAAAGAACAGGAAAGCAAAGCACTTTGTAAACGGAAGCACATGTGTGTCGCTCGCTCAATTAAGAATACAGGAAAACTGAAAAGTGTTATCTCGCACTGTACGGCAAAGAAACAAGTTTCTATCCAAAGAAGAGAAAAGCATAGCACAACTTTGTAAACTAATTCACATACGTGTCACCCGTTCAATTATTATAACAGGAAAACTGAAAAGTGATATAATCCTAACCCTAACCGTAACCGTAACTGTAACCCTAACCCTAACCCTAACCCTAACCCTACCCTAACCCTAACCCTAACCCTAACCCTAACCCTAACCCTAACCCTAACCAAAACCCTAACCCTACCCTAACCCTAACCCTAACCCTAATCCTATCCTAACCCTAACCCTACCCTAATCCTAACCCTAAC